>NC_057941.1:53809021-53859021 GCF_018555375.3 Anguilla rostrata
ATTCGCCATTTTGTGTCATATTCGCCATTTTGTGTCCTATTCGCCATTTTGTGCTATTAGTTTATGGGGGTTTTATTTATTTTTTAATCAATCGCAATTTCACTTTCAAATTTTTTTTTTCTTCTTCAAAATAAATTTTTAAAACTGTAGAAGCTGAATTTAAAGAGGAGCTCAGACGTGCGTATGGCTGACAGTGAGCAGGACTGCAGGCAGGGTGTTCTCATTTTACTGTGATTAATGAACCTCAGAAGGGTCTGCAGATTCACTCATGTCGGTGTTACGGTTTAGCTTTCTATTAATAATCACAAACTCCTCGTTTTTTATATTTATTTATTTTCTCCTTTCTCATTTTTTAGAGGACCATGAATTATAATTAGATTTAAATTCATAGTGAACCTGAATAATGTCAGAACTTCATATGTTACTATTCCGATGTTATCATTCAGTCCGGGGGCATTGCTCCATGTTGAAATGTAATTATTGCTGAGCGCCCCTAGCTTTGCATGCTGTTAAAATGCTATT
This sequence comes from Anguilla rostrata, assembly GCF_018555375.3. Taxonomy (NCBI): domain Eukaryota; kingdom Metazoa; phylum Chordata; class Actinopteri; order Anguilliformes; family Anguillidae; genus Anguilla; species Anguilla rostrata. The sequence continues at coordinate 53,809,544 of NC_057941.1, forward strand.
TGTTCCTTATCTAATATGTTAACATTGCAATCAGATGCCCTCAGTGTGAGTTTGGGGCCAAAATGGAGTAACACGAATTTCCCATAATGCCACAGTGCTTATAGTCTTTGCATCTCTCTGCCACGGGGTCATTCTGTGTCTGTTTCCTTTAAAGGTGGTGTGGTTTTAATTGGTTATCAAAGCTCATTTAATGCTACAGGCTAATGGCAATCTCACTGCTGTAGGTGAATGAAACACAGGGTGTGACCCTATTGTTTCCTCTCTGTAATCACATGTTGGATGCTGATATATTTAGCCACCTGAAAACTGCCAATAAAATCATTGTTTATTCAAGTAGAAACAATTGCTATGAAGCTGGTTGGTTACTGGAAAAGAACTCTCTCTTGGGATTTAGCTAACTGCAGCGTTTTCGTGTTGAATACAGTAAAATGACGAAGCTAACGTCTGGCAGTGGAGAAAACGCAAAGCTGTGATTGGCCCAAAGCATGTGGGCGGAGTCAAGCTGTAACATGTGGACAGTCACAGTGACGTAGTTGGAAAAAAATTCCATTAACAAATTTCTAAGGGTTACAATCGTCTGACAGCAATTAGAATACCTGTGTGGCAGTTAGATATTGCTGAGTGGATTATTACTGGAGTTTCTGTCCGGACAGCCTCACTAGGTCTTCCCTTCACCCAGCTGGACTTGTTTCAGTCTCCTCACCCTCCCCTCTGACACTTAACCCTAACCCTCACTCTCACCCTCACCCTAACCCTAACCCTCACCCTAACCCTCACTCTCACCCCCACCCTAACCCTCACTCACCCTAACCCTAACCCTCACTCTCACCCTCACCCTAACCCTCACTCTCACCCTCACCCTCACCCTAACCATCACTCTCACCCTACCCTAACCCTCACTCTCACCCTAACCCTCACTCTCACCCTCACCCTCACCCTCACCCTCACTCTCACCCTAACCCTTACCCTCACCCTCACTCTCACTCTCACCCTCACCCTAACCCTCACTCACCCTAACCCTAACCCTCACCCTCACTCTCACCCTAACCCTCACTCTCACCCTCACCCTCACTCTCACCCTAACCCTTACCCTCACCCTCACTCTCACTCTCACTCTCACCCTCACCCTAACCCTCACTCACCCTAACCCTAACCCTCACTCTCACCCTCACCCTAACCCTCACTCTCACTCTCACCGGAGCTCCAGAGCACCCTCTAGCAGCACATCATGGTTTGTAGGCTTCAGGACACTTTCCAAACCATTCTGTGCTGTTACTGGGAGTGCTGGACACAGCGACTGTGAACCACCAGCCCCAGCAGAACCACCAGCCCCGGAACCACCAGCACAGGCAGAACCACCAGCCGCGGAACCACCAGCACAGGCAGAACCACCAGGACCAGAGAGCAAATCCTTTCTGTATGTGTGAGTATGTGTGTGCGCATGTGTATATGTGTGTGCGTGTGTGCGCATTTCATTGTGCTGTTTGTGTGTCACTTCCGGGCGTCTGCTGAGTTTCACTGCTGGAACACAGAGAGGCGCAGTCGTCCTCCAAGCCTGTCCACGGCTGCACTCCTGTTACTGCTGCTGCTCTGCTCGTGCTCACAGTGGGTTCATCCAGGTTCCAGCGCAGCGAGTCCGGGACTGGGACTGCCCTGCCCCCCCCCCCCCCATCTCACCCTGGATCAGAACCCTCCTCCTTGGCCGGAAGCTGAGGCTGGGGTCACTGTCCCCCACCATTTTGAAGAGGTGCAGATGCCGTTGGTTGGTACTGATTAATCTGGTCTCTCTGTAGGTATGGGGGTAATATAAGCCCCCCCATCACCATGGCAGCAGGTGGTGTGTCGCTGTGGAGGTAATGCACACACACACACACTCTCTCACACACAGGTGCACAAACACATACTGTCACACAGGCGCATACACACACACAAACACACACACATACTCTCACACACGCACACACACTCACACACAGGCGCACAAACACACACTCTCACACATAGACACACTCATACACACACACACAGGCACATGCACACATACTCTCACAGGTGCACACACACACACTCTCACACAGAGCCAGCATGCCATAGATTCGATAGCTGCCATCTCCACAGCATGAGGACAAATCCAGAAACCAATGAGGTGTCTGTGCAGGCTATATTTTGCACCCTGAGCTTTACACATCTAAGTAAATTATGGCAAAATAATGTATTTATTCTAAATGATTCTTTGCATTTCTTTTAAAATTCTGATTGTAAAATATTTTGTATTCCTGACTTCTCAAATTACCCCAATGTTCAAAAATTGCACAAAAACACAGCTAATAGTTTCACAAATGCACCTTTGTGTTTTACTTGATCATGTGTAAAAAATGGTATGTAGGCAGAAAATTTGCAACTTGCATGTTCCCAGTAAAAATTATATTCAGTCAGAATTGCTGTGACTCAGTTTAATTTAGCTACAATGTAACAACCACAGAACTGTTCTGTGGTAACAACAGAACTGCCTACAGAACATTCTGTGCATTCTGGGAAATTGGGTTTATTATCCACACTTTATTCTTAAACATCTAATAAGAACTAAACTGCTGACTATGCACATTATTAGAACGCCTAAATCATTTTTTTTTTTTTTTACATGAAATTTACTTGATATAAGGGACATTTTGAAGCAACTCAAAATGGTCCATTTTAAACTGCAACATAAATTTCGATTGAAAATGCTACGTGCAGTCGCAGGGTTTGGTAATTAAGGAACTGTGTAGGGTACCTGCAGTGCACCACAGAAAGCTTTCACCATTCTTACGTTGCAAAGTCAAATTAAAATACACTGTATATGTAAATAGGATTTTTCTATATTCCTGTACAAATAACCGTCTCCCATGTCAAAATGAAATAAACTATTAAGATGACTTCAGAATTATAGAAGTTTTTTTAAATCTATTTTTTAAAACCTGAAAATGACTTCACGGATAAGTATTCACCACCTTTATATTTACAACCAAAACTGGGGCAGGTGTAGCTCATTTTCTTGAGAGATCGAGATCCAAACATTGGATTACCCATTTTAAGCTGCATGACTGTATGTCACTGACTTTGTAAGGCCTCAAAACTGAAACAGCCAATCGTGCTGTCATGAAGACCATGGACCTGCCCGAGGAACTCTGAGATGAAGCTGTTCGGAGGCAGAAACCTGGGGAAGGTCATAGAATGATACTAAATGACAGAAACTGTTCAGAGATCAGCAGTCTCTTCAGCACTTCACAGATTTGGCCTCCTTGGGGAGTGTGGTCAGACAAAAGCCACTTCTGAGCCTAGGGCAAGATGGGCGGGGCCAATTACAGGCAGATCCTGAAAATTTTGGTGTATGATGGATCAGCGATAAATGTTTTCTGTAAATGTAAAATGTAAGTTTAATAAACATGGTTTTGTATCATGCTAGATTTATTCTGTTGGTGAAGGGTGGAAACATTAAAATGTTTAGGTGTAATGGGACTAAATTAAAAAGTTCAGGGAGTTGAATACATTCTGAAGACACTATACATCAATAATTTCATCAAAATGGTGGAAAACTGATTCTTGAGAACATACATTTGTCCTCCAAATGACAGAGGCAGCTAAGTGCAGAAATGCACTCTGGGGCATGGAATCATCTGGACCACACCAACCCTGGCTGGCCAGTCGCTATGACAACAGCCACAGTGTTACCCAAGGAGGGAGGGTTTTGGTCAGCAGAACATCGCCCCCCACTGGCTGATCAGGCTCCGGCTCCACTCGCACAGTCCTCCAGCATTATGACTACGCAGCTCATGGACCATGACTAACCGTCGGGAATGAACACCGGTCTACAGACAAGATAAGTCTCTACAAACTGCCAATAGAATTTAAACTTTAAAAAAAATAATAAGTTTAAAAGCCTTAGAATATTTACATTACAGCTAAATTATTTTGTTATAAGCTAGCACTAAGACAGGATTCACCATCTGCACTACCCCATTGAAGTGGATTCAAAACCAGGACTGGACATGTTTTAACTGGTCCCAGCCCCTCCGCAGGCCTGCATGCCCCCTAGTGGTAAGCCACTGTTACTGCAGTTGAGGCTTGCTGGTGCCACTCCGAGGAGGTGTTAGTGCTGGATACCACAGAACACGTCTGGAGCAAATTCACCCCAGTCCCAATCACACACGAGTCCTGCAGAGCTCTGTAAAAACCCATTTACTGTCAGAAGCAGCACAGCAGGAACTCCAGCCCCAGATCCAGGGACCGGATCTCTCTTCCTGAGTCACAGTTACATCCAGATTTAACAGGACAAATCTACATTTGCTTAAATCAGGAGTCTCACGCAGCAGGTGTAATCTGTAACAGCGAACACTGTCATTCATTGGGCCTGTGGTAGCCAGCCCTGTTCCTGGAGATCTATCCTCTAAGTTTTCACCCCAACCCTAACAAAGCACACCTCATTCAACAGCTAGAGAACTTGTTGAGCAGCTAACTGGTAGAGGCAAGTGTGCCAAATTAGAGAATGGTAGATCACCAGGAACATTGTGGGTTACCACTGTTTTGTGAAAGCAGCTCTTTGAAAGCACTGTGTAATCTGTTGGTTCTGTGTGGAGAATACTGTCCACACAAACGCAAAATCTCAAACAAAACATCACTGCAATATTTACGGTACATAAAAAAAATAACAATAATGGTAAACTACAAAAAGGTACACAATAAAAAACATCATTTCCCAATGTTCAGCTGGAACACAGCTCTGAGGGAGGGTCAAAGGTCGGGGGTCAGCGGGAGAGCAGGGGAAGGTCACTGGAGTTCATGATGAGGCTGGAGTCCAGGTTGAGGCTCTCTGGAAAGGGAAAGAGAGGATTCACACACAGCACACCTGTTACGCCCCTGACCTGTGCCCTGCTGTATAAATGCACAGTATGAGGTGTCCCTCTATCAGAGTAGTGTAACTATGATGGGGGAGGCAGCCCCGGGGGGTAGGGGTGGAGGTTTTGGGCTGTGTGTGGCCAGGCCAGCAGAGCCTCACCTTGGTCAAAGTTGAGCTTCTTGGAGGCAGAGCTCTCTCCCAGCCCCTCGATGTCCACCAGGTCGCTGTTAGCATCCGAGTCGTTGAGCGCGCTCAGGGTGACGTCTGCTGGAGGACAGACAGACGCACGGACACACACGCACGTATTTAAGCCAACCACAGAGGACAGACACACAGACACACACACATTTACACAAACCAGAGACAGACGCACAGAATATGAATGAGTGTGGAGCTATGACACAGGTGAATATGAGTGGAGAGTTCTCACACAGGTGAGCCCCACCTGCTGTCTTCTGTTTCTTGATGGCGGGGGGAGCGGGGGAGGGGTTCTGCAGGCCCGTCGTCACGACCACCTGCGAGGTTGGCACGGTGATGACTGCGGGCGGGGCCGGAGCGGGCGCCACGGTGACGCTGGTCTTCTTGGCGACCTTTTTGGCGGAGTCCGAGGACAGCGGCATCCTGCTGTCCTCATACAGTTTCCTCTTCACTGTGGTCTTGATCTGAGCCCTGGGGTCAGAGGTCACGTGGGGTCAGAGGTCAGGTGGGGTCAGACAGATGGTGGGGAGGTGGATAGTAAGGAGGAGAGTTGAGGAGAACTGGAGCAACGTTGTGAAACAGAGGCTGTGCATCATACGAATAGGGACTGGACAAAGAGAAAGGCTGCAATGAGGGAGAGAGAAGAAAAGAGGAGGTGCAGCCAAGAGATAAAGGAGGGAGAGAGTTCTAGAAGAGAGAGAGGAGACAGAGAGAGCTCCAGGGGGCAGAAAGAGAGAGAGGCGGAGAGAGAGGGAGAGAGAACAGGAGAGAGTTCTAGGGTAGAGAGAGAAGTAGAGAGACAGGGAGAGAGGGAGAGAGACAGGACAGGAAGTGGGCGGTGCTCACACAGTGCGCTCCTTGATGACAGAGCTGATGGTGTTGAGGTCGTCGCCGAATCGGCGCACGGCGGAGCGGAGCATCTCGATCTCGGTGTCCGTCCACTTGGCCCTACGATCACACGGACAGGAGGATGAGGAGGGCCGAGGAAGAGGATGTGATCCGCAGGGTGCCAGGGGACCCCGTCATACAAGCTAAAGTGGGGTTACCCACTTATTACTCCACGGTAACCCCAGGGATTTCCCATAAGGCAATGTGCCTCGTTAAATTCACCAGTGTGATCTCCCTCCATGAGCTGATTTCGGTGACACTAAAGATAACAGTGAATATTATATGAAAGAATGGCACTAATATAAACAGGAGAGGAAAATGGCCTCAGAAACAGACAGGATGGATTGTAATTGTTCTTAAGGAGGTTTGAATGTTAAAATGTATGTGTTCAGTGATGCATAAATCCTGGATTCAGAGACGTGGGTGACTCACACACTCACTGTCAGAAGCATGTGGGACTGGGAAGCCCACTGCTTCCTGTACAGAGTCAGTTGACTGTGAGTGAGTGTGTGTGTGTGTGTGTGGGTATGTGCATGGGTGTGTGCGTATAGGTATGGGTATGTGTCTGTGTGTGTGTGTGTGTGTGTGTATATGTGCATGTGTGTGTATGTGAATGCATGTGTGCATGCATGGGTATGTGCGTGTGTGAGTGAGTGTGTGTGTGTGTGTGTGTATGTGTGTTTGTATTTATGTATTTGTGTGGGTGTGCATGTATGGGTATGGGTATGGGTATGGGTATGGGTATGGGTATGGATGTGTGTGTGTGTGTGTGTGTGTGTTCAGACTCACCCTGCTGGAGAGGAGTCTGCCACAGGGTGGAGCTGCATGGTGAGCTCACCCAGCTTAGTGAAGGCAGCACCGGCTGCCGAAAAGATTTCCCCCACCTGAAACACACACACACACACACACACACACACACACACAGAAATACACACACACACACATACACGCACACATAGAAATACACACACAGGGGACAGAGGGAAGTACTCAGAATAAGTCACATTCATGACTGTTAATCACTAAAAGATAAACATGAAAAGTTAAGAATTCCCAGGTTTTAGGTTCAGGGTAAAGATGAGACCCATTTCATGGTAGGGATTAGATATTTATCATTCAAAAAAAAAAAAAAAAACCTTTAGAACTCTGGACAAATAAAGATCATTTATAGGGACTAATTTTCCTACACTGAATGAATGTTTGATTTACAGATGCGATTACCGCCAGGGTCGGTTATTCCAAAATTGGACCATCTTAAATGTAGAGTTAGAGAGCACTGTGACGTACACAGTTACACTCAAACTGGGGATGCTGTAGCTAATTAGAGAAATGTGCAAACATTTCCAGCGAGCTTCATGGAAAAGAAGCACATTTCTTGCCATGACACGAATCTGATTTCTGTGTCCTGGTTTTTAACAGTAACTGTGTCCTGGTTTTTAACAGTAACGTCTATTTTCCATCAGCATGTTTAAAGATGGAACAGTTTAATACAAGCCATTTTTATGACACAGGTTAAAACAATCATATTCATTACTGCTTCGAAGGGAAGTCGTGGGTTGCAGGTAGCCCGTTTGCGCTAGCTAATTTACTTTATTCCTCACGTTTCAGTTTATTTGTGATCCACATTGTCCATTAAAATATCCGTACACGGGTGGCGAATGAGACGCAAAGCCGTGCAAACTGCCAAATACGTACTACTGCGCTACAGCTCTTAAGGGAACTGTTGTAATAATAATGTATAACCGTAGGTTCTCACCTTGGTTGAAGCTGATGTCATTTTGCCGCTATACGCTCCGAATACAGTTTACCATTCAGCGCTAGCAGGTTAGCCAGCGAAGAGAAGCAGAAACTGTAGACAGCTTTGAGATTATCAAGTTACTTTAATCACCACCTACGATTGTTACTGGTTTGCTCTCTCGTTAAAAATCGTATCGATTATATTATAATATATATATTATTATATTTATACGACAGATTCGAGCTCAGCGCCAAGTATGCGCACAAAGTTAACTGGCTTGCTATTCGATTAGCCAGTTGGCTAGCAGTGCAGTGCTAGCAAAACTAAGGTTTCTGTAGGTTTTCGGCTGTATGTTATTTTGACGGCAGACCCAGACCGACTTTGGCAAAAATCCCAAACTCTGATTTGCAAATGCAAATTCACTGATATATATTTTCGGAGCTCACAGCCACTAAGTAGCAACCGGAAAACTGAGTTAGCAGCTAGCTAAGAAAGCCCATTCAACCCCATATGGTAAAACGCACGACTTGCAATTGAAGTTTTAAAAATCCCTTTCACAGATTCACCAGCGTGGTTTCAAGTGGACTTTCAGCTCTAAGGACTTTGCGCTCTAAGTTACCACATTTATTTAATGGCTATGACTATTAAAATAATTACATATGGAAAACAAAAATAACACAAACGCCGCAGGGAAACGTACAGTTCCCCAGCATGCTCTGCGCAGCTTGTCTCTAATTAGTCGAAGACACTTCACGTTGATCTCTGATTGGTCAGAAGTCCTGTTTGTCCATTTCTTTAAAATTTACATACAGAATTATCAGGCCTACATTTCTCTAACACTTTACAGTTGACAGGTGAACAATGCGAATATTATTTGCACAATAGATCAAATTTGAAGCGAATATAATGTACACTAATGTCGGATTTGAATTTCTCTCATCTCCTTGACGTCAGCCCCCCCAGCTGACACCTCACGTGATCTTTATAAAGCCCCGTACTATGTTTGCATAATGTGGGGGATATGTTGGTTAGTTACCTTTGTTAAATTAAATTTAAATACATAAAAATACCCATAATATAAATTCTGAATAATAAAATACATATGATATTTATACTAAGATATAAAATTAGTATTTAAAACAAATTTGTCCGAGTCAATTACCACAGAATTGCCTATAGCGTTTATTACACCCCCTATAATGATGGTCTCTTCTTCGACGAGCTCACCCGACTGCTTCCGTAAATAGCCGAATCAATCTGTCAGCTGATGAAGAACTACTGTCGTCCTTTAAAAAAATCGAATGTCTATTTTTTAGGGCCGAGAATATATACTACCGCCGTAGCTAGCTTGATAAAAACACAAATCATGCCATCTCTTTTATTTTGCGGTCCAAAACTGGCCGCTTGTGGAATTGTGCTAAGCATCTGGGGAGTTATAATGCTGGTAAGAATACAATTTTGTTCTTGCTAACCGGGCGGTAAGCTAAAGCTAATTCACGCTAGCAAATGTCGTGGAATTATTGAATGAAGCAAGCTTGCTAGCTAATTATTGCGACTGTAGTTAAAACAGGACGTTAGTAAGCCGGTAGCACTGTGTAATCATATTAGATAATCGTTATGGTTTTAAGGAATTGAAACTGAAATAAACTGTACAGTGTGAACTCTGACGGTCTCTAGCCATCATTTGTTAGCTTGCTAATGCTATCCACCGATTTGTGGATAACGCGAAATTGCCAAATAGTACGCTTTGTCATTTACACTGGGTCATTTGATTGGACGGGTTAAACCTGAATCGCCGCAGGTGCAAAGTGCCTATCGTTAGTTAGCTAATTAGCAGCGTGGTATCGGCGGTTATTTTCATGCCCGATTTCATTTAACAAGGGCGCGTAGATTGCACAGACACACATATATTATGTATCATCACGCAGTTCTGTTCGTATGTGTTCAATTCGCAGGAACAACAGTTTTTAGTTCTCTGAACACATTAACTTGCGATTTACCGAACTGCGGCCTAATCATGACAGATGTCATTTGAGTGATTTATCCTGAAATGCAGAAGGGGAACCGTGGCCGCATTTCGCAACGTTTGGGTTTTTGGAATAACACTGACTTCCTGTATTAGTTTTTGAGGTGTAGCCTATAAGAAAATTAATTCGGAGGGAGGGTATCACTTCAGTGTAAAAAAAAAGTAATGAAATGTTAAACCTGTGTAGCTGGGAAAGTCAGCAGTGCAACTTTACTCATGAATATGAGGTAGCAGTGAAGGCCAACGGGTCGCGTATCTGAAAGGCTGGACGTTACTGTTGACTCTGAGCTGCTCTCTCGTCGTCTCTCTGCGCTAGGTGATGCTGGGCATCTTCTTCAGCGCTCACTCTGCCGTGCTGATCGAAGACGTGCCGTTCACGGAGGAGGACATACGCAACGAGTGAGTCCTCCCTCCAGCTCCCCGTCCTTCACAGCTGATCTGGGATCAGTCTGCCCATCGCTGATCTTCACCTCAACCGGCTTACTGCAGGACTGTGATGGTGGTTCAGGCAGGGCTGGTTCTAGGCATAAGCAACATAGGTGATCACCTAGGGTTGCATCTGTCCGCGGGGGAGATGGGGTGGTGAGGGGTTGAGGAGCCAAAAGGGTCCAGAGTCACCATCTCCTGCACCCACCCCTCCCCCTCCCCCCCGGTCCAGAATCTTGCCTCAGGAAGGCTAGAACCATGCCTGGATACAGCATCAGGGCAAAATGGTGTTCTCCAGTGAAATGTAATCTCTGGTCACCCTCTCTCTAAAAAGCGCGTAGAAGTTTAAGGGAGTTAAAAGAGAACTTTTACTACTTCATGACCTTGGTTTCTAATTTGTCTCAACAGTAAAAACCCACCGCAGACGATCTACGGACTGTACAACCAGGTCGGCTACAACTGCTTCATCGCGGCTGCCATCTACGTGGTGGTGGGGGGCGTGTCTCTCTGCCAGGTCCGGCTCAACAAGCGCAACGAGTACATGGTGCACTAGCGCCCCCCTACTGGAACGAAAGAGCACTGCATTTGCCTCAAACAGGAAATGCAGCGATCTTACAACTGGATTTTAGGCCTAGCATAGATCATACTGAATTTTATAGGTAACTGGTTGATAACAGATTAATTTATGACAGGAAAAACCAGCCCCTGATCATTCACAAGAGTTTCAGAGTAATAAATAGTGTATCTTATGCACAAGATTAAAATGTTTTCCCTCTTGAACCAAACCACAGGACCACACCTTTGCTGTAAATATGTTTGCATGTCCAGGGTTATTTTACACATTCATTAGTTTCCAATAAGCAGTGCAGAGAAGCTCTGTAATACAATGATATATGTAACTACTACTTAGTCATTATCAGATTGAACATGTATTTAAAATGTCTAGTAGGATGTGCTTTTTTCCATTTCTTGCCGTTTTCCCAGTTTAAATGAAGCCATCCAGGTCAGATGGCTATAGCTGTTCAGGTATGTGAGGTGTGCTTGTGTATGGTGCCCATTTTGAGTGAGTTCTGTTTGCTCCCCTGTTAGTGACACCAGTGCTTAATCCAGTAAGTCATTAATCACACTGTTCCTACCTTAACTGAGGCGTGTAGCTTTCTGAAAGGGCCTACCCTGCTGGACTGAGGTGTGTTTACAATATTTATTGTACAGTGGTACCGTTTCAAACCTATGCCCGCGAAATGAAACCTGTCGTCTGTGTATCTGACCCGAGTTTGTCGATGTTGTTGGGCCCACCCAGCTGTGATGTGTGATGCAGTAAACTGATTGTCATGGAAACACAGCGCCTCTGAGTGTTTTTTTCGGGACCACGGGTACTGCAGTGTATGGGCAGACCGCACAGCCACCAAAGAGCCACCAAGCTCCCAATATCATAAACATGAGAACTGCACACAAATGGGCATGAGGATGCATCATGCTCGTTACACTACAGGCATTTATGTTTAGTTCCCTTCTAGCCCTGTTCCTGGAGATTTACCATCCTCTAGGTTCTCAGTCGAACCCTAACAACACACCTCATTCAACAGCTAGAGATCTTCTTGAGCTGTTAATTAGTAGAGTCAGCTGTGTCAAATTAGAGTTCAAATGAAAACTTAAAGGATAGTACATCTCTAGGAACAGGGCTGGGCAGCCCTGTCTTAATCCTTTCAATACCAGCATGATTCCTGCAATTTACTGACAAGTAAAAAAAAATAATTTCACCAACATTCAGGACAAAATTATACAGTGGTGTGCTTTCATTTAAATTCTCATGGACATGCAGGAGAACCTTAGTATTTATCTACATATTTCTCTTCCTTAGAGAACTTTTATAGATCTACTTAAAAAAAAGAATTGGTATATATGCAATGAACAATCATGTATATCAAAAAATTCTGAAAAAAGGTAAAAAATATTTATTAAAGGAGAAAGGAGCTATGCTTCAAATAACTACATGTACATAATGTAGTTTGTACATCAGAGTCCTTTGGGTTTGGGGTCATGTATGTGTATGTCAGGTTTGTCCAGTGTGTGTGTGAGAATGTGTGTGAGTGCGTGCACGTGTGCCTGTGTCAGGTTTGGGGGGTCCGGTGTGTAAGTGTGTGTGTGTGTGTGTGTCAGGTCTGGGGGTCCAGCATGATCTCGCAGGTGCGCCCCAGCTCCCCCAGTTTGACGCGGGCGTACTCGGCTCGGTTCAGCGCCATCTGGCAGTCCTTCCGCGCTGAGTAGGTCGAGCCCTCATGGGGCTGGCCTGTCGCCACCTGGTCAGCAATAAACACAATCATTATCTGTGCCAGTGCTGTCACACTCCAGTCCTGCAGGGGGCGCTTTGCCAGCGCTGTCACACTCCAACCCTGCAGGGGGTGCTGTGCCAACGCTGTCACACTCCAGTCCTGGAGGGGGCGCTGTGCCACTCAACAGTACAGCAGTAAATATATACCGTCTGAGGTGTGTATACCAGTGTGAGGTGTATATACCTGTGTGAAGTGTGCATGCCAGTGTAAGGTGTATATACCCTTGTGAGGTGTGCATACCAGAGTGAGGTGTATATACCAGTGTTAGGTCTGTACACCAGTGTGAGGTGTATATACCAGTGTTAGGTCTGTACACCAGTGTGAGGTGTGTATACCTGTGTGAGGTGTGTATACCAGTGTGAGGTGTGTATACCTGTGTGAGGTAGCGTATTTGGGAGCTGAGCTCATTCTCCACCCTGTTAATTGAGCCAGTGAACTGGGTGAGTTGACGGTCCAGGAGACTAGCATTGTGCTTCTCCTTTGACAGCTCCAGCACCACATTTCCTGGGGGGGGGGGAAGACAGAGAGACAGAGCATATCATTTGGCACCTGAAGAGAGACCGTTACAGTACCTGTTCAACAGGAGGAATGTTCCAATTCCACTATACCTGCCGGAATTTAAATGCACATGCTATAATGAAATGCTCTCTCCCTGCCTTGGTAATTCAAACGTGGACACGCTCTATTCCAACGACCAGAAATCCTATTCGGGCATCCGAGCGGCAAACAAAGCTCGTGACATGGAAAGCAAATCACAATGAATGATAATCAAATGCAAGATTCATTTACGCGAATCTTACGCCGTCACTCTTGCAGTAAATAAACTTCTCCCATGTCAGCTCGAACCACTAACAGACACGCAGGTGTCACAACTCCACCCTGCGATAACCACGTATTTCGGATTCCTCACACCGGGGTTCTAATTTTAACACTTGCCACTTAATTTCTAGACTGGACTCTTCGAGCAAAGTCCCGTCCAGGCTCGTTTAGGACACATACCTGCGCACTGCAGCACGACGGCGATCTCCCTCTCCACGTCCTCCAGTGCGCGCAGTCTTTCGTTCGCCATCACCCCCGCCCAGCACCTTCCACTGCACAGCGAGAAAGACACAGGGGGTTAAACAGGCACGCAAAACTGTGCGTGGTAAGACGAGGGCGTGGTTGTCAGCCCACGTTAAACTCTGTAGCACGTTAAACAATCAAACAAGCAACCAGTTAAGTACGATAGTTTCACCAGAGCAATTTAATTCATCAAACGTAAAGCTAATGAAAATCCCACTGAGACAACGGTACCTGGCTAGCCCACTAATTGCACAAATAATTAAAAACAGAAGAGTATGCGAGTTACAGCGCAAAAATGTATACCCGTAACTGCCTCTATAGTGAAAACACACAGCTGAACAATTAGCACATCTAAATACACAGAAGGGCACGACTAGCTCGTTAACATTAGCCGTATAACTACAATAGAGCTCAATTCCAAAGGAAATGCGAGGTGGGTTGGCTATAGCTCGGTAGCCACCAACACTGCGATGGCCATCATATTATTTATAATTTAACTTCGGTTTAATGCACATTCGTTTCCACAGCAAACCATTTCTGAAATGTATAACTAATCATTTATCACCTTTTATGTGTATTGCCGTTCCAGAGCCCTCTGTTAGTCGCACACCGAGGACGTAAACAGTGCGTTCTGCGATTGATTTCACGGAAACCACCGAGGGACAAACTGTGCGGTAAAACTAAAAAAGCAAACATTTTTTTCTACCAAATAGGTGCAAGGAATGAGTGTGTCGCGCAGACTGGCCTGGTTAATTGATTAGCCGTTTGGAATTTCGCGACTGTGGGGTCTTTACGTAACATGCAATACAACTGTTTTAATTGGAGCAATGACCCAAATCGTCGGCGAATAAACACATTAGGAACAGAAACTAAGCAACAGAAACATTTGTTTCACATTTTACAGAAAACAATCCTGTTCGGAACTCAAGCAATGGAGAGGTGGAAGAGTCATGTTCGTGCGGAGCTTTTCCAGAGAGACTGTCAGCAAAAAGAACCCTTCAGTGGCCTCATTAAGTCATGTAAGCTTGCCAGTTTCTTTGCGCCTATACCAGTCCGCTATATAATTGTGTTTTAAAACACTTATTATGGTTCCAAAACTTTATACCCTGTTGTCATTCTTCGCATGTTGTGTGTCTTGTGAAAGGCTACAATTACATATCTTCGATTTTAGATTCCCGGTTGTTGGAGAAATGCGAATTACACGAGTGCTTTTGGGACGAAAAGCAGGGATCCAGGTACAAAATCGCAACGCACCTGTGACTCACAGTCGCACGTGGCAGATCAGTAGATGGACTGCAGGGCTGCAAGATTTTTCCGTCCGTGTTTAAACTCGTAGCCTGTTCAACATTAAAGACCTATCAAACGATTCCACTGTAGAATTTTTTTATACTTCAGCTGTTAATTATAATGGTCATCAGAAGAATAATATATACATTAATAACTGTCTCTCATCTGTGGCAGGTTTGTGGAATCTCCAGAAACGCTGCAGCTGCAGCTTCTGTTAAAGGAGGGAGAACAGGTTAGAGAGAAGGTGCGTTTTCCTGCCTCAAACTCAACATACTCACTCTCTCACTCTCACTTTCTCACTCACTCACTCACTCAGCTGTATCTGTGCAGACGGAATTCAGTCTCAGTAACTGGCTCACTAGCAGGACACTACTCATCATAGCACTAAGGATTCAAACCTGCAGCCTTCTTATTACATGTACAGTCTCTTGCTCTAACCCAGTAAACCCTAACCCACAGAACTGGAATGCTGCGGGTCTAACCACACAGGACATGGATCTCATTTCAACTTTATTGAGGCGGGGGGCAACAGCAAGGACATTTTATTTAGGATTTAGTCAACTTGACCCTCCCCCTTCAGTTCCGCTCTCCTCCCCTCTCCAGCTCGCCCAGAGGGTCACGGACCTGATGAGCTCCCTGTATCTGAAAGAGGCGGAGCTGCAGTACTGTCACTCACAGTGAGTAAATAGCCAATCACGGCTGGGGAGCGATTGATTGACTGATGAACCTCGCTCCCTGCAGGAGCACTGAGCTCTGGTCAGTGCTCTGTAAAGGGACGCTGTCTGAGCTTCAGGTGGTCATTGTCCCAGCACTGATCAGAGATCAGGGCTGTTGTACGCGAGCACGCTGAACAGGGGCCACATACGTTTCTTTAGTTCATCTCCTCAGAGAAATACGAAGGTTCTCCTGCATGTCCACAAGGATTTAAATGGAAGCACACCACCGTAACTATAACATATTACCAATTGAAATAAGGTGATTTTTTTAATTGTCAGTAAACTGCAGGAATGGTACTGGTATTGAAATGATTATAAAACAGGGCTGGCCCAGATTTGTTCCTTGAGATGTACCGACCTTTTCACTCCAATCCTAATTTGGCACACTCGATTCTACTAATTAGCAGGTCAATGAGACCTCTAGCTGTTGAATCTCCAGGAGCAGGGTTGGGCAGCTCTGCTCTAGCTGTTGAATGAGGTGTGCTTTCTTAGGGTTGGAGTGAAACCCTACAGGACGGTAAATCTCCAGGAGCAGGGTTGGGCAGCTGGGTTGCGTTGAAGAGTTTCTTTTGAGACCTACAGGAGGTAACTCCAGGAGCAGGGTTGGGCACGGCTGGATTGCAGTATTGTGCAGATGTGCAGCAGGTGGAGCAGGGTTGGGCACGGCTGGATTGCAGTATTGTGCAGATGTGCAGCAGGTGGAGCAGGGTTGGGCACGGCTGGACTGCACTATTGTGCAGATGTGCGCAGGTATTAGTGCTGACTCTTCAGTGCAGCAGGTGGAGCAGGGTTGGGCACGGCTGGATTGCAGTATTGTGCAGATGTGCAGCAGTACGTTGGCGCGATGCAGTATGTGCAGATGTGCAGCAGGTGGAGCAGGTTGGGCCGGCTGGACTGCATATCTGCAATTGCAGCAGTGCAGCAGGTGTGCTACGCTGAGCAGTAAGCGTATGGCAGATGTGCAATGTGCAGCAGGTGTTGGTGCTCGCGCCCATGTCCGTTGCTAGGTGCCGCTCACAAGGAGCGCTTGCCCTGGCAGGAGCGCTGGTGCTCTGCAGAGCAGCCTATTGGACTGCGAGTTCGCCCTGGAGAGCCAATCGAAGGAGCTGGCGGCTCTCCAGGCGGAGCAGGGCGCGAGGGGGGCGGAGCTTACAGCGGCACGGAGAGAGGTGGAGCACCTGCTGGAGCGCTGGATGGAGGAGAAGAGAGAAGAGGCGGAGCGAGTGAACGAGCACAACAGCACGCAGGAGCGGTGAGACAGGCAGGCAGACAGACAGACAGAAACACAGACACAGTCAGTCTACAAACCAGAACAGCTTTTAAAATTATCCTCTTATTCTGTCAGGCCATTTGTCACTCAGACAAAAGCTAAGTGCTGGAAATGATTATCCTTTTTTAAACATAAAAAACATTGCATTTGACAGGGCATGTGAGTCAATGTGTGCATTTGATCATCTGAGTGTGTAAATATGTTTATCCTGCTGATCTGTGTATTCTGTTTACGACCACCAGATGGCAGCGGTTCACCAGCCAGCTGGCTAAGCACTGCCGGAGAGGTGGGCAGCAGCAAAGAGGTGAACCTGAGCAGCTCACCTGGACACCACCTGATACACCTGCAACCTGTGAGGAGACAACTGAGCCACTCTGATACAGCCACGTGCACCTAACACACACACATGCATCAACACCTAACGCACACACATACACCAAGACCTAGCACACAAACTATCAAGCCAAATAGCTGTAGCCAGTAAGGTCTCTGTCCCTGGTTTACACATGTAACCCCCCTCCATTTCCTGACCAAATGCTAACACATTCAGAGTATACTATGGTGTCGAACAGACACATAAATAGAACAGTGCTCTGCCTTAAATGAACACCCTCCGATCTAAATGCACAAATGACACAGAAATTCAAAATAAACATTTTTTAAAAAAAGAAGTTTTATTTTTTTCCTGAAATGCTGTACAAAATAAAGAAGCAACATGAATCGTCCCACATTGTGTTTCTCTTGGTTCCATTTATCTGTTTTCTTGACTGAATGAAGGTTTTTAGTTTCTTGGAGCAGTCACCATCGTCCAGGGAGAATGGCAGTGCTGATATTTTACATGTCACCAATGGAATTTACTGAAGCTGTGTCCCACCTGGGAATCAAACCTGCAACCCACTGGCTGTGTGTAACCATGACAGCATCGTGCTTATGCAGCCACGGTTTTATTAAATAATCTTTATTATTTGCTCCACTGGATAGCAGGCGGTGACTGTTGTAGTTGTCGGCGAATCCTCCACGGGCCATGTGACGTTCGATCCGCCCGCACGCACACACCAACGTTCCAACTCCTCCCCAAACACGCTGGCGGTGACATCACCCAGTAAGCTCCGCCCCTCACAAGCTCACGCATGGAACATGCGTGCAAATCAAACAGAAATGTCCAAAATAAAACTGGCTTTAAATCATGTCGCCCATGCAGTCTTCAAATTTGAACCAAAGGCATACAAGCCTTGTGCATTCAGCTTCCCAATGAACACACTTTGGACAGAATAAACAACACGTTAGCAGCAGTCCACTCACTCCCCAGCTCACAACCTTAAAAACACGTAAAATATAAAAATATAAGACGATGCTAACATCATGACATCATGATTAATGATCGCTCTGGACAGTGCTGTTAAATTACATGTCTGGTGGAGAATGCCTTTTTTTACCCTCAACACCCGCTTAGGATTTTAAGCGCTATAATGTGGGTGAACACTGTGAGCAACGTGATGTACTGGTCAGTGCTGTAATGGGTGGAGTCAGAGCTGGAGTGGGCAGGGCCATTGCAGGAGGGGGTGTGGTCAGTGCTGTAATGGGTGGAGTCAGAGCTGGAGTGGGCTTGGTCAGTGCAGGAGGGGTTGTGGTCAGTGCTGTAATGGGTGGAGTCAGAGCTGGAGTGGGCTTGTTCAGTTCAGGAGGGGGCGGGGTCAGTGCTGTAATGGACGGAGTCAGAGCTGGAGTGGGCAGGGTCAGTGCAGGAGGGGGTGGAGCCAGAGCTGGAGTGGGCTTGGTCAGTGCAGGAGGGGTTGTGGTCAGTGCTGTAATGGGTGGAGTCAGAGCTGGAGTGGGCTTGGTCAGTGCAGGAGGGGGTGTGGTCAGTGCTGTAATGGGTGGAGTCAGAGCTGGAGTGGGCAGGGCCATTGCAGGAGGGGGTGTGGTCAGTGCTGTAATGGGTGGAGTCAGAGCTGGAGTGGGCTTGGTCAGTTCAGGAGAGGGCGGGGTCAGTGCTGTAATGGAGGGAGTCAGAGCTGGAGTGGGCAGGGTCAGTGCAGGAGGGGTGGAGCCAGAGCTGGAGTGGGCTTGGTCAGTGCAGGAGGGGTTGTGGTCAGTGCTGTAATGGTGGAGTCAGAGCTGGAGTGGGCTTGGTCAGTGCAGGAGGGGTGTGGTCAGTGCTGTAATGGGTGGAGTCAGAGCTGGAGTGGGCAGGGCCATTGCAGGAGGGGGTGTGGTCAGTGCTGTAATGGGTGGAGTCAGAGCTGGAGTGGGCTTGGTCAGTTCAGGAAGGGGTGGGGTCAGTGCTGTAATGGGTGGAGTCAGAGCTAAAGTGAGCTTGGTCAGTGCAGGAGGGGGTGGGGCCTGTGCTGTAATGGGTGGAGTCAGAGATGGAGGGGGCGGGGTCAGTGCAGCAAGCAAATCGGACACAAGACAGTATCAGCAGGGCAGTGGAGATGAATTCTTTGACTTTAATTAAAAAAATGTTAAACAAACTTAAAAATAAAATTGCAGTAATACCTCTGGCGATGAAGACAATAACCATGATAAAGCAGTGGTAATTCTCAGATCTCACTCTGAAGCTGGGGGACGGGCAGCTTTCTGGCCTTCAGGCCACGCCCCTCTCAAACCCTGGGGCTCCCCCCAGACCCCCGACGCCCTGTCCACTTCATGATCACTTACAAATTTATACAATAAATCATAAATCTCTCCTCTTTAATCACTAATATACAGCATAACACATATGCATGTGCGTTTGTATGTGTGTGTGAAAGCGTGTAGGTCTGTATGTGTGTGTGCTTGTGTCAGTACATGCATGATTGTGTGCCTGCGCGCACCTGTGTGCGTGTATGTATGTATGTGCCTGTGTGTGTGTGTGTGTGTGTGTGTGTGCCTGTGTGTGTGTGTGAGAGTGTGTGTGTGTGTGTGTGTGTGTGTGCATGTGCGTGCGTCCATACAGTAGACCTCTGTGAGCCGTTTCCACAGTTACGGTGTTTTCCTGGTCCCTCCCAGGTGAGTCATGACAGGATGATGGACAGATTAATCACACTCATGCCATCCCGAAAAAAAACATCCAAATACTAATTTCCCCCGCTTTTCCATCATCCCTCAGCAGACAGTGACTGTCAGACTGTCCCTCCCAATGTCTGTGACACAACAACAGGAAAAGAAAAGAGCCAAGATGGCCGACAGGCTCAACATGGCCGACAGGCTGTGCAAGCATTTCTGTGTCGGCCATTTTAGTGCATCATCAGAGCTGTACAGGGAGAGGCCAGGAGGCTGGGGGGGAAAAGTAAAAAAGAAAAAAAAAAGAAATTTTTTACAGATGCAGCTTGGCCACGCCCCCCCTCTTGACCCTGGCAGGGGGGGGCGGGGCCAGGGGCGGAGCCTCAGCAGAAGTGGTCTTCCTCGTCCTTCCTCCCTTTCAGACGCAGTCGCGCGAAGTCCTCGAACACAAAGTCATCGTCCTGAGAGAAACTACGGCGCCAAACAGAGACAGTGTTCCCACAGTCAGAGCAGGTTTCAGCGCACGTGGAGCTCAGCACTACAGCGGCGCGGAGGGGGGGGCGGCCGCTACGGTGCTACACCGGGGGGGCTGGGGGCTCCAATCCCAAACCAGACACTGCTCTGGTGCTCGTGATCAAAGCGGCTAAACGTTCGCGTTTGTTACTCCAGGTGTACAAATGAGTGGCAGAATGTGAATGAAGACAGTGTAGCCCCGTCTGACAGTGGCCAATAAGCAAACGCACGCACTGCAGTAACATGGTAAAGAACAATCTGACAGGGGACCAGCGTAGCAGAGCACAGACACACACGGACACTCACTTTGTCTCAAACTCGATCAGGTTGGTGTCGATGGGGGCGTCCGGCTCTGGAACCACTGTGGGACAGCAAAATTTGTGATGTTGTTAAGGAAACATTTACAATTTAAACCAAACCAAAAGATTCAAAGATGTGAAGTGAATGAAACCTAAGTGCAGAAATAAAAACTCAGAACACCTGGTGTGGGGCACTGAAGACTGGGGGTGCTGGTTTGCAGGGGTCAGTGGTTTGGGGGGCTGGTTTGCAGGGGTCAGTGGTTTGGGGTGCTGGTTCAGGAGAGTAAATACCTGATTCTGGTCGAGAGATGGGCAGTTCCGTGGGTTTGGGGTGCATCAGGACAAAGGGCAACTCCACTGACACGTCCCTGAAACACAAAGGATCATGGGAAAGCTGAAGCAGAAAAACAGAACCATGGGAACCCTGACGGACGGAGCTGAGGCCGCTGTAGAACCTACCCTCCACGCGACACCACCAGTTTGACTTTGACCCTGTAGGAGACGAGAATGCCCAGAACTTCCTTATTGGGCACGTCCTTCACTCTGCAATGCACAGACACACAGAGAGGGGGCGACAGAGATGGTCAAACAGGAGAACATAGGTAAGTTACACACCAAGTAATGGTGTATAAAATTATGAATTCCAGTCATGTGGTATAAGTAGTATGGTATAAGTTATATTGTGTAAGTTGTGTGGTCTATGTAGCGTGGTATAAGTCATGTGGTATAAGTCACACTGTGTAAGTCTTGTGGTATAAGTTGTGTAATATAAGTCGTGTAGTATAAGTTGTGTGGTAAAAGTTGTCCGGTGTAAGTCACACGGTATAAGTTCTGTGTTAATGGTGCTCACATGGTGCTGGAGGCCAGGTTAGTGTCCTCGTGTTTGAGCTTGCCGTCGAGCGCCAGGCCTCTCTTCTCCCGGTTGCTGGTCAGTGTGGGGGTGAGAGTGTACACCTTGCAGAACGTGGAGCTGGACGACACCTGGTCACTGCAGGAAGGGACAGGCGCAGATCAGCCCAACTGCCTCATGGGAGATGTAGGCTATCAGCTTGAGAACAGAAAGGAGCCGTTCCAAACACATACAACATTACATTAAGTGCCGTAGCAGGAGCAAGGCTGGGCGCACACTGTGACTGCGATCGCCCGTCACATATGTCCAAAGGGCGCGATGCAGGTCCGCACACTGCAGCACAGTAATCAGCCAGATCACAAACCCACAACAAAGAGGGAGGGAGAGAGAGAGAGAGAGAGAGGAAGAGACAGAGGGAGAGAGAGAGAGAGTGACAGAGGGGGAGAGAGAGACAGGGGGAGAGATAGAGGGAGACAGAGGGAGAGAGAGAGACAGGGGGAGAGATAGAGGGAGACAGAGGGAGAGAGAGAGACAGGGGGAGAGATAGAGGGAGAGATGGAGAGAACGAGATGGGTACTCACTCAGCCTCAACATGAGCCACAGGACACTTGTACTGAGCAGTGCTGAACAGGCAAATATCTGCATACTGCCGCACTGGGACAAAAAGAGAGCCACTCTCAATTTAACACTGTCAATTTAACACTGAATGCAACACTCAATTTAGCACTCAATTCAACACTGTCAATTTAGCACTGGATTTGCTGGGAGCAAAATGCAGAACAAACGTGAAGAAAATTCATTTTTTGTGCAATTTAAGGAGAGGGGGAAAAGAGCAAGGGATCGTGACGACCGATAAAACGATGGGAGAGAGAGGGGGCAGGAGGAGAGTAAAGAAACAGAGAGGGAGAGAGGAAAAACGGGAAGTAAGAGAGAGGAAGGGTTTCTCACCAGAGATTTTGATCTTCTTGACGGTTCTGGTGGAATTATTGGTAACGTGCACATTAACACTGATGGGCTCCCCGTGGTAGTACAGCTACAGCGAGAGAGAGAGCAAGAGAGAGAAGGAGAGAGCGAGCGAGAGAGAGAGAGAAAGAGCGAGAGAGAGATAAACCTGCTGTTACACTAGAGAAACACTAATCTTTGCAGAATACTGGGTGTGTGTACTGTGTGTATATATGCTGTATGTGAGTTTATGTATACTCAGTGTTTATGTGTGAGTTTATGTACACCCCATGGTTATGTATGAGTTTATGTTTACCCAATGTTTATGTGTGAGTTTACATACACTGTGTCTATGTGTTTATATACACCCCAGGGTTATGCATGAGTTTATGTATACCCCATGTTTATGTATGATTTTATGTACACCACATGGTTATGCATGAGTTTATGTATATCCCATGTTTATGTGTGAGTTTATGTATACCCCATGTTTATGTGTGAGTTTATGTACACCCTGTGTTTAGCACCTCCTTGTCCAGAGAGGCCTCCAGGTGCAGGGAGCGGTCAGACATTAGGAAGCTGCGGGTCGTCTCCACCATGGGCTGTGGGCCGGCCTTCTCTGGAGCATACTGCACCTTCCTGATCACTAAGCGCACAGAGTTCCTGCAACGCACACACATATTACACACACACACACACACACACATTACACACACACACACACACACACACACACACACACACACACACACACACACACACACACACTCCTTTGCATAATGTCCCAGTAATGCCAAGACAGATTAGAGTGCCATGGCATGACAACTACCTTTTGTGAATCTTCTCCTCCACTGATTTGGCACAGAATGCTCTGATCTCAAAATCAACCCCACAGGCCTAGACAGAGAGAGAGAGAGAGAGAGAGAGAGAGAGAGAGAGAGAGAGAGAGAGAGAGAGAGAGAGAGAGAGAGAGAGAGAGAGAGAGAGAGAGAGATTACACTGTTACACTACTTGTTTTTTGTACATTGTTTGCTTTGGCAATATCTACTATGTGCATTCCCGGCCAATAAAGCACACTGAATGTGTAGTATAAGTACGCACACACACACACATGCACACACGCACATACGCGCACACACACACACGTGCGCACACGCATGTAAGCATGTACGCACGTGTGTGTGTGTGTGCGTACGTGCGTGTGTGCATGTGTGTGTGTGTGTGTGTGTGTGTGTGCTCGAGCGAGTGATACCTTGCCTGTGTCCTCTGGGCCTGGCTGTAACGTCACTGAGCAGGGCAGGTTCTGGGGAATCTGGCACACAGAGACACAGAGTGATTTACACATCATACATGCCACACGCTAAAGAACTGGGCACAGTGCAGCAGATGGGGGTAAGGGAAGTGTGTGATCAGTGTGTGGGTAGTGTGTGAGTAGTGGTAGGTCCTAAGTGTGTGAGCAGTGTGTGAGTAATGTGTGAGTAGCGTATGTGTCGTGTGTGAGTAGCGGTCCTCACAGTGAAGTAAAAAGGGTGCGCGTGCTGGCCCAGCTTCTTCAGCAGCCTCTCCTGCAGGCGTTGAGGGTGTATGCGCTCCTCAGCGGGGCGGAAGCTGGAAGGGTGGAGTGTGCAGATCCCTTCGAAGGGCAGACCCACGCAGCCTAGGGTCCTCGCGCCATCCGAAGCCGCAGGGTCACAAAGACTGAGGAGGGGCCAGAGCAGACATGAGGAGAGCACCTCACTCACAGAGTCTCACTCACTCACAGACTCACTCACTCACAGAGACTCACTCACTCACAGAGACTCACTCTAAACTCACAGAGACTCACTCACTCACAGAGACTCACTCACTCACAGCCTCACTCACTCACAGAGACTCACTCACTCACAGAGACTCACTCACTCAGAGACTCACTCACTCACAGCCTCACTCACTCACAGACTCACTCACTCACACAAACTGTACCTTTCCGGTCTTTCAAGTACTCTGGATCCACCAAGATCACTCCATCTTAGGGGGGGAGAGGGGGGTATGTAGAGAGGGGGTGGGGGTGTATGTAGAGAGAGGGGGGGTAAATTAATTAAAATGAAATACAAATACATTTTTAAATAAGATCTGTTGATGAACAAACCCAAAGTTTCTCAGAGTTCTTAATATTAAAAAGGTTAAACCTAACACGGCTAGTCGAGTGTATTAAGTCTTGATACTCCAAAACTTTAACAATATGAAACCTGTTTATAATCACTACCCCAGCCCCTCCCCTGCCATAAGCCCCGCCCTTAGCCACACCCACTCACCCACTGGGTCCACATGGTCCAGATGGTCCACAAAGTCCCTCTTCCCCAGGTACACAGTCACCTGAAAAAGGGAGAGGAACGCACATTTTCACACACACACACACACGCATACGCTCATGCTCACACACTCTCTCTCACACTCACTCAACACTCACACACACACTCTAAAACATAGCATAATAAATGCATATGACTTTACCTTGCAGTTAGGGCTGGATTTCTTGAAGACTCTGAGACAGAAAGCCATAAAGGGAGGAAGAGAGAGATTTTTAGGTATTAATTTTCAGTTTAATTCTTGAACACCAAAAGTCACAGATAAGGATCCCCCTACTGACACAGACTTTAGACTAAATGGCTAAAAACACACCCTCTAATGGCCAGAGCAAGTAAACTGCACACAAACTACACTGGAGCACCCAGAGTCAGACCCTGAACACACAGCAGGAAGTGATCTGCCACATGCAGATCTGAGAGAACAGTCTGCACTGAACAGAGAGGTGGAATGATCACAGTCAGGTACTCTTGGTTCTCTTCAGGTACATTCAGGTACTCTTGGTTCTCTTCAGGTACATTCAGGTACACTTGAAAAGCAGCAACCGATACATAAAGGTTAAATATTACCAGAAAGGTAAATGCAGTACAACTGTAAACGAATGCAAAGCGTGAGGGGCCATGTTAGAGGAGCGGCAGTGCAGAGCAGACAGGAGCTCAGACTCCAGGCCTAAGGATTAAACACAAGCTGCTCTGGGCCAGCGGCAGGACTGAGAGAAGCAGAGAAAGAGAGAAAGAGGAAGAGATAGAGAATGTGGCCGAAAAGGACGAATGACGCAAAGAGAGGGAGGGAGAGAGATGAAAGAGATGAGAAAAGGAAGCATCAGCAGAGGAAGAGTCATTAAAAAAAAACCCAAAAACAAACCGTTGCAGGATTCATCCAGAGCTAGGCCTGGCTGGGTTATAATAAAGCTTTACATCTGGCACACTCACACTCTCACACACTCAGGCACGCGCACGCACTCACACACTCAGGCACGCACTCACACTCTCACACACTCAGGCACTCACGCACACACGCACTCACACAGGAGCACATGGGCTGACGGGGATGCATGAGTGAGCTCCAAAGTTTAGCAACTTAGGAGAAAAAGCGTTAGCGTACAGCCCTGGAGGGAGGGAGGGAGATGAGGACAGAGAGAACGAGGGAGGGAGATAAACGGGAAGTACAGACTGAGGGAGAGATGGTGGAAATAAGAGGCTGTAATGATGAAGGCTGATGATGAGGATGGATAAAGTGGAGCAGTTTTGCAGAGAGGGTGTGGTTTCCACTCTTCTCTCTCTTTGTCCGTCCTGCAGAGCAGATATAAATAAACACGCTGCTGCCGACACAGCCACACACCCAGCGCTCACCCAACTTCCTGTGGCAAGGACCTAGCGCTCACCCAACTTCCTGTGGCAAGGACCCAGCGCTCACCAAACTTCCTGTGGCAAGGACCCAGCGCTCACCCAACTTCCTGTGCCACCACAGAAACTCAGCAGGAAGCCAGCAGTGCTGACACTGCACTCTGGGCCTCTCTGCACCTCCACCCAGCATTCTACTGCCCCTGCACCTCCACCCAGCATTCTACTGCCCCTGCACCTCCACCCCACACTCTACTGCCCCCAGGCTGTCTCCTCTCGGTGTTGCTGGATAGGCTTGTTCTCTCCTGTGTTTCCTTCCTCCTTCCTCCTCTTTCCCTATCCCATGTTTCTTCATCTCCAGCAAAAACTTTAGAACTGAAGAGACGCACAAACCTTTCACTTAGTTGCTATGGCAGCTGTTACAGCTTTCTGGTTCCCATGACGACAGGAGATTCGTCAGCTCTGACAAAATAATGCATTATAATGCATCATATTTATCAAGGATGACTTTAACTAGGCAGAGAGAGAGAGGAGAGGGTGAGTGACAGAGAGACAAATAGACAGATGAGAGAGCAGAGTGATAGAGAGAGAGTGGCTGTGAGGTGGGGCAGGACAGAGCTCTGGAGACCACTTCCCAGACATTACAGGGCTCAGCATGTCTCAGCTTCTACAAGCAACTCAATGATCCAACTCTGTGACTATGAACAATTATCCCACCACAATACAGCCTACTGACCCCAGATCAGCTCTGTACCCCAGAACAGCTCAGACCCCAGATCAGCTCTGTACCCCAGAACAGCTCAGACCCCAGATCAGCTCTGTACCCCAGGTCAGCTCAGACCCCAGACCCCAAAGCCTGGGCTTGGACACAATCTCTCCCTGTCACATGACCCAGCAAAGCTGTTTCTCAGTGTAAATGTTATGTCCTTGACAGGCTTGCCTCACTCATCTGCTTACTTTAAGGTTTCAGCTGCGCCTATGCGGGTGTGGCCAATCGGCTGAGATGGCTGATCAGAAGCACCTGGTGGGAGCTGCATCAAAGAGTCTGTTCTGCAGCTCTCTGCTCTCTCTCCTCCCTCTCTCAACCAGGAGGATGCTGTGAGAACAGTGTCCCACTAACCACCACCTTTTCTCTTTTTCTTTACTCTTTGCATTTTGACACTTTAATAAGCCCATTTCTAATCAATCCCATTTCGGGCTTGACTCCTTTATGTTATGGCCCATTCGAACCGGGGTCATGACAGTAAAACACTTCCCGGTATCAGAGTGGAATGCCAGCGTACATCCCCCCCAGTTCTGCTGGCACAGCGCAAACTTAAACATCCTGGGTAGTGCATTCAAAGAGTGTAAATACTGCCTTAACCTGCCCCCCCACACCCCTGGGCCTCTCTCCATTCCTCTCTCTCAACTGACAACATTTACACAGCCCTCACTATAAAATGGTACTTTAATATACCTAAGCAGCTGTACCTTCTGACAAGAGCCACTTAAAAATCAATTTGCTAATATGCAGACACCTTAACAAGAGAGTCATTAGGCACACAACATTTTAATTATTTAAAGCCGTGACTTTAAACAAGCATAATTATTATGACGATTATTTATTAATGCAACAGCTGCTCTTGGTTACAGGGACATAACGGAAAGACACAGACACATATCATAAGATCTGTGATAAATAAGGGCTGTGTGCAGAACAGGAACTGAGATGGTGAGCAACACAGAGTCTGTGCAGGATTATAGGGTCAGCAGTCACAGTATTAGAAGGACAGAAGTCACAGGATTAAAGGGTCTGGAGTTACAGTCACAGTCACACACTGACTGCTAGAAAACCTCTCTATTGTGCAGCACAGAAAGGTTCCAAGTTACAACAGCAAAAATAGATCACTGAGCATGAGTCCAGATTTTTAATGAGTAGGTGTATCAGCTGATCGTTAAATCCAGAGCCCCCGTCCAGAAAACAGTGCCAGCACCCCAAATTCAAGATTTCCAAAAAGAGTCTTTAAAACATTCACTACATAGTTTGAAATGTGTATAAGTGTGAATCAAATACACTGCTGAAGACTGCTGCTTATGACTTATGTATTCTAACCCAGCAATCTGTGTTTGATACAATCAAACCCAGCAATCTGTGTTTGATACAATCAAACCCAGCTATTTGTGTTTGATACATTGTAACACAGCGATCTGTGTGACACATTCTAACACAGAAGTCTACAATAACAAGCATGCAAATACTCATTCAAGTAACAAATACAAGAATAAAATCACTAATATATGTGCTCTCACCCCCCACTCCTCTCTCTGTCTCACATGTGAGAAGGAGGAGAGGTAAGGGGGGTGTGGGGGGCTGGGAGGGGGGGGGGGGTGTGGGGGCTCTCTCAGAGACAGGGGTCACAGAAGGTCAACCCTCAACACACCAGTGCAGAGTGGAGCAGGGCAATTAATCAATAAGCAGAATTCCCACAGACACACGCTTAAGCACACACATGATCTGTCCCACAGACACAGACACACACACACACACACACACACACACACACACAATCTTTCATCCATGTCTCCAGCTCCTCCCACACACCTGTGGAGATTTAAATGGCTTTTTGCATACAGGCTGCATCCAAACAAATGAACCATCTCCTGTAAACCAGGCAACCTCAGGACACACTGCACAGCCAGGCAAACAGGTGTGTTCTCCAAAGAGAGAGAGAGAGAGAGAGAGGGAGGGAGAGGGAGAGAGGGAGAGAGAGGGAGAGAGAGATAGAGAGAGAGAGAGAGGGTAGGAGGGAGAGAGAGAGAGAGAGAGAAAGATGGAAAAGAGAGAAAGAGAAAGAAAGAAAAGCTTCAGGCTCATGTGAGTGGGGGCATGAGTTGTCAAAGCTCTTCGCACCCCAAATTCCTTATACTGAGGTCACGACTCATAATCACGTTGGTATTTAAGCATCCCCAAGTAGGAATAGTGATCCCGTCTGTATCCTAGTCAGAACCATTATGAGATAAAAGGCCTATCTAGCCCTGGATCAGAATTCGTACCCCGAGAAACTTTATGAATCTGCCTTACCCTAGCTGTAGGGTAAATCTGAATAATC
This sequence comes from Anguilla rostrata, assembly GCF_018555375.3. Taxonomy (NCBI): domain Eukaryota; kingdom Metazoa; phylum Chordata; class Actinopteri; order Anguilliformes; family Anguillidae; genus Anguilla; species Anguilla rostrata. The sequence continues at coordinate 53,838,731 of NC_057941.1, forward strand.
AACCCCCCCGTACCCCAGCCACCCCAATCACGGCTGGACACCTCCCACTCACAAAGTTTTAAATCCGCAATAAAGCTGCCTAACTCACGCGCACAACAGTGTTCAGCCCGAAAGACCCCAGCAGGTGTGACGGCAGGGTGAGCGTAACGCGGAAGTGCACCACTGTTCGCCGGGTAATGACCAGACCATGAAGGGCGAGACGGTAATACCCTCCCATTTCTGTTCACTCTGCAGTAATAAAATTACATTTCTGGAGCTGCTCTAGCCTATACTGCGCTGGGACACCTGTTTAACCTGTGACCTGCACACCGAAAACGTGCCAGAAATGTATCATTTTATTTGTTTAATATTCCATCACATGGAAAATCGCAGTGAACTGTTTGCCTGCAAGAAATTTAACCAGGGGCTTTACTCAAACACGAACACAAATTCAAACACAAACGGCGAAACAGACCTCTGAAGTGTCGCTGGGTGGTTTTAGGAACAGGTAATTAAACATCAAGCCCTGAACGCGCTCTGAAGCCAAGCATTTATTTTTAATAAAATGAATCAATTAATTTTATTAATTTTATTTTCATTAGTATTATTATTTTTTGTGTATTATTATTTATTTTTATTTTTAATTTACTTACATTTACATTACATTACATTTCTGCTATTATCATTATCAATTAATTTTATTACTATTTTTATCTTATCTTAATACCTGTGGTACTGATTTCTATTGTTTCTCTTGTAAAGCACTTTGAGCTGCATTTTATGATATGAAAGGTGCTATATAAATAACGTTTATTATTGTTATTATTATTATTGGCAGTCGGACAGACACCGAGCAAATGTCGATTTAAACGTGGGTGTACGTGCAGCAACCTAATAAATATTAATATGCAGGTTGCCAATGCAGCTTTAACATCTAACGTGTGCTGACTTGACTGATGCACGAAACCGTGAACCTGAATGCGCCACTCGTGTTCGATCGTCAATAATTCTAGATACAGCAACAGTTCCAGTCTTCAATCGTCATCCGAGCCAGCCAGCAACACCCCGCCCCTTGGCTTCTAGCATATTGTAAATCACCATCTGCTAAACACCTGACAGGCAAACTTAAGTATCAGGACGCGGCCAAAACACATCAGCTTTATAGCATACCTTGCTCCCTATACTGCGGTTAGCTAGCTAACGACAGCGTCCTACCGGCCGGCATCTCCCCGCATAACGTTACACTCTCAGTCCCGTCCAACGGCGCCCAAGCGGCCGGCCGCATCCCCAGAGCCCGCGGAGCTTTCTGCACAAATTATTCACGTTGCGGGATAAGCCCCCATCAGCAGCGCACATATGAACTACCGCGCCAGTCTGGCTATTATATTGTATTGTGTTTCGATAGTCAGTGTTAGCTGGCTAGCTTTAGCAACCTGTTTAAGGCTACATCACGGCGTAAAGACGAAATGTCAGTGTGGCTTGCGGACGATGATTTGTTCTGCTGAAAAATGCACTGACCTGGTACCCGCCTTGTCCCCCATCCCTGGCAGCGCGTGTGAAGATTAATTCGGCTGTACTGGGCAACACGCGATGTTTTGATTACGCCTCTGGTTCCACTTCCCTCATGCGCTCGTGCCCTCGATCTCCTGCCGTCCGCTCTCTCGCGCTCTCTAGTCCGTCGCTGGTGGGTGTTGGTAGTCTCCGAGCGGAAACCAGCCGCTCGAGAGCCCGTGACAGGAAACCAGGGCCCACCTCCAAGTGACGGACACCTCATCTATACAATCACCGCCTTCCAAAACGTCTACCAACTGACCTATCCCTGGTCTCAGACGCCAATTACGCACATTAGAGAAGTAATGTCGACGCCTTGAATGCGCCAACAAGGGGTCAAACCACAGAACTGTCTGTGGTTTAAATTCCTCTCGCCCTAGCCTGGGAAAAACCCATTAAAACACATTTACCTAGATGCACTTACTGCTAAATGCAATGCAGGTTTCCAGGTCATTTAAATTCATTTTACGATGATTGAACAGGAGGTTGCAATCCAGTCCAATGCTCCAAAATGCATTGAAATCCCAGGCAATGTCCAGCAATGTGCCCTTTCTCTGTAATGGTAATTTCCATGTCTAAAGTGAATGGGTATTTGCTGTATACTTCATGGGTTTGGTAAGCATGCTATATGGAGAGAATACAGGAAACAGGACATGAATGCATGATGCCCCTAAAACAGTACTTAATACCTCATACACGCACACACACACACACGCACACACACGCACACACACGCACGCACGCGTGCACACACACACTCGCACGCAGGTACGCACGCATGCACACGCACACACAAACGCACACATGCAGGTACGCACGCACACACACACACACACAGAAACGTGCGCACGCACACACACACACAGAAACGTGCGCACGCACACACACACACACACAGAAACGTGCGCGCGCACGCACACACACACAGAAATACACACAGAGAAACGTGCACACGCGCACACACACACAAACACACACACGTTTAATCTTGCCAACACACTAACGTGGTGTTCACCAGTTTCACACATTGACCACGAGTCAGCGCACGCTTTGCTTCCCCCGGGTGAAAATGGCAGCCGAGGTTCCTGTGAGCTTAACGAGGCCTGGGGCTCCTCTGCAAACGGGTTTTATTTAATTCAGCACAGAGCTGCAGCATCGGCTGCAAATATAAGCAGAGTGAAAATCACTGCGATACAACGGCTGTTTTTCTTCCTCTATTTATCCGTCTGTTCTCTGGAAACTGCGATAAGATCAGCTAGCTGGGGGGGGGGGTCATGCTGTTGGGGGGTCATGCTGTTGGGGGGTCATGCTGTTGGGGGGGTCATGCTGTTGGGGGGGTCATGCTGTTGGGGGGGTCATGCTGTTGGGGGGGTCATGCTGTTGGGGGGTCATGCTGTTGGGGGGTCATGCTGTTGGGGGGGTCATGCTGTTGGGGGGGTCATGCTGTTGTGTTTTCAGCCTGAGCAGAACAGGGCGTAAGCTCTGAGAAAGTACACCCTTAATTTTTTCAGTCCTCTTAACTGCAGCAGCAGCTCATCACTCGCCTCCCTCTTCTTCTCTTTTTACCTTCATTACGGTTTATCAGCATTGCACGAGCGCTGAAATAAACCGCCAGTCTTTAGCCCACATGCAAGGGCTTCACAAAACCAGTGAGCTGGTTCTTCGCACAGATACCACAGACACACCAGATATTCAACTCCAGCCTTTCTTCCTTCGCCCTCTGAGATCTTAACCACAGGAGGCTCTGGGGATGCAGGTCAGAATGTGCATCCCTCAGCACTCAGCAAGGCTCTGAATTGATTTTCAGAACACGGCTCAAACGGGAATGCTCTGGAATGGGAATGACTTCAACAGCAGTGAGACAGAATCTCGGATGTTATAGAGAATCTCTGTGAAACCACTGCTCTCACCTGACTGGCTGAATCTTCCTCCAGCAACTCCTGTACGAATCTAGGGTTCCACACTAGATACCAGCAAACATGAACTGATAATGTGCATTAGCCTGGAATAACCACCACAGGTTTCCTTTCGATACTACTATTGATTTATTGGGGCAGTTTTCTGTATATTCTCTCATCATCATTCTCATTGTGCCGGTCAAAAAAACATCAAAGGCTCAACATACGTGTATGTAAATATTTACAAATGTAAGTAACACTCAGTTTATACAATATTTATTAAATAAATAAATGCTAAATCCATTTGCTGAATGCATTCACTCAAAGTGCATGACAAGATGCACAACCAGACTGCCCGGAGGCTGGACCAACAGCACCGTTGTGCATGTGTGTGTGTGTGTGTGAGTGTGTGTGTGTGAGTGTGCGTGTGGGAGTGTGTGTGTGTGTGCGAGTGTGTGTGAGTGTGCGTGTGTGTGAGTGTGCGTGTAGGAGTGTGTGTGACTATCAGGAGGTTGGAAAAAACAGCTCCGTTGTGCATGTGTGCGTGCGTGTGTGAGTGTGTGTGTGTGTGTGCATGTGCGTGTGCGTGTGTGTGTGTGTGCATGTGCGTGTGAGTGCGCGTGTGTGTGTGAGTGCGTGTGTGCGTGTGTGCGCATGTGCGTGTGTGTGTGAGTGCGTGTGTGCATGTGCGTGCGTGTGTGTGAGTGCGTGTGTGTGAGTGCGTGTGTGCGTGTGTGCATGTGCGTGTGTGTGTGTGTGCAGTGTGTGTGTGAGTGCGTGTGTGCATGTGCGTGTGTGTGAGTGCGTGTGTGCGTGTGTGCATGTGCGTGTGTGAGTGCGTGTGTGCGTGTGTGCATGTGCGTGTGTGTGAGTGCGTGTGCGTGTGAGTGCGTGTGTGCGTGTGTGAGTGCGTGTGTGCATGTGCGTGTGTGTGAGTGCGTGTGTGCGTGTGTGCGTGTGTGAGTGCGTGTGTGCGAGTGCGTGTGTGTGAGTGCGTGTGTGTGAGTGCGTGTGTGCATGTGCGTGTGTGTGAGTGCGTGTGTGCGTGTGTGCATGTGCGTGTGTGAGTGCGTGTGTGCGTGTGCGTGTGTGTGAGTGCGTGTGCGTGTGTGTGTGAGTGCGTGTGTGCGTGTGTGTAGTGCGTGTGTGCATGTGCGTGTGTGAGTGCGTGTGTGCGTGTGTGCGTGTGTGAGTGCGTGTGTGCATGTGCGTGTGTGAGTGCGTGTGTGCATGTGCGTGTGCGTGAGTGCGTGTGTGCGAGTGCGTGTGTGCGAGTGCGTGTGTGTGAGTGCGTGTGTGAGTGTGTGCGTGTGTGAGTGCGTGTGTGCGTGTGTGAGTGCGTGTGTGCGAGTGCGTGTGTGTGAGTGCGTGTGTGCGTGTGTGAGTGCGTGTGTGCGTGTGTGCGTGTGTGAGTGCGTGTGTGCGTGTGTGAGTGCGTGTGTGCGAGTGCGTGTGTGTGAGTGCGTGTGTGTGGGTGACAGCCAGGAGGCTGGACAAGCAGCTCTGTTTGGAGAGGACAGAACATGGCCACTGTCCGGGATTGGCGTGAGGGACAGTTGTGGTGTTCTCTGGACATGTGCACGTGTGTGTGTGTGTGTCAGTGCATCAGATGCGGGTGGTGTCAGACTCAGAATCGGATGGTGTCAGACTCAGATGCGGATGGTGTCAGACTCAGAATCGGGTGGTGTCAGACTCAGATTCGGATGGTGTACGAGTCGGAGTGCGTGACGTAGCGGACCCAGCGCTGGGGCGGACCGGGCTGGGCCGGGGACAGGCGGAGGAATCGGATCTGCAGCCCAGTACAAGTGTGCTTCGGCAGCTCAAAGCTCAGGCTGACCGGACCCACTTCCATCAGGGAGGCGGAGCTTAGGCCAGGAACCTCCAGCTGGAGAGACAGACGATTGGTCAGATCCCCATGTCAATCACACTGACTTTCTCTTTATCCAGAACTGAAAACTCTGCACATCTCAGAAGAATCTGTCCAATCACTACTCAGGGGCAATCAGCACTAGCCATTTACTATTTAAAACACAAGTCACACTGAATATGTCAATCAAGTCAGGGATTCCAAATTCCTCAAACGCTCGCCACACAGGGAGACCCGCAGGGTACTGCTACAGCGAATCACGCGTCTGCATGAGGACCCGCAGGGTACTGCTACAGCGAATCACGCGTCTGCATGAGGACCCGCAGGGTACTGCTACAGCGAATCACGCGTCTGCATGAGGACCCGCAGGGTACTGCTGCAGCGAATCACGCGTCTGCATGAGGACCCGCAGGGTACTGCTACAGCGAATCAGGACCCGCAGGGTACTGCTACAGCGAATCACGCGTCTGCATGAGGACCCGCAGGGTACTGCTGCAGCGAATCACGCGTCTGCATGAGGACCCGCAGGGTACTGCTACAGCGAATCACGCGTCTGCATGAGGACCCGCAGGGTACTGCTGCAGCGAATCACGCGTCTGCATGAGGACCCGCAGGGTACTGCTACAGCGAATCACGCGTCTGCATGAGGACCCGCAGGGTACTGCTACAGCGAATCACGCGTCTGCATGAGGACCCGCAGGGTACTGCTACAGCGAATCACGCGTCTGCATGAGGACCCGCAGGGTACTGCTACAGCGAATCACGCGTCTGCATGAGGACCCGCAGGGTACTGCTACAGCGAATCACACGTCTGCATGAGGACCCGCAGGGTACTGCTGCAGCGAATCACGCGTCTGCATGAGGACCCGCAGGGTACTGCTACAGCGAATCACGCGTCTGCATGAGGACCCGCAGGGTACTGCTACAGCGAATCACGCGTCTGCATGAGGACCCGCAGGGTACTGCTACAGCGAATCACGCGTCTGCATGAGGACCCGCAGGGTACTGCTACAGCGAATCACGCGTCTGCATGAGGACCCGCAGGGTACTGCTACAGCGAATCACGCGTCTGCATGAGGACCCGCAGGGTACTGCTACAGCGAATCACGCGTCTGCATGAGGACCCGCAGGGTACTGCTACAGCGAATCACGCGTCTGCATGAGGACCCGCAGGGTACTGCTACAGCGAATCACGCGTCTGCATGAGGACCCGCAGGGTACTGCTACAGCGAATCACGCGTCTGCATGAGGACCCGCAGGGTACTGCTACAGCGAATCACGCGTCTGCATGAGGACCCGCAGGGTACTGCTACAGCGAATCACGCGTCTGCATGAGGACCCGCAGGGTACTGCTACAGCGAATCACGCGTCTGCATGAGGACCCGCAGGGTACTGCTACAGCGAATCACGCGTCTGCATGAGGACCCGCAGGGTACTGCTACAGCGAATCACGCGTCTGCATGAGGACCCGCAGGGTACTGCTACAGCGAATCACGCGTCTGCATGAGGACCCGCAGGGTACTGCTACAGCGAATCACGCGTCTGCATGAGGACCCGCAGGGTACTGCTACAGCGAATCACGCGTCTGCATGAGGACCCGCAGGGTACTGCTACAGCGAATCACGCGTCTGCATGAGGACCCGCAGGGTACTGCTACAGCGAATCACGCGTCTGCATGAGGACCCGCAGGGTACTGCTACAGCGAATCACGCGTCTGCATGAGGACCCGCAGGGTACTGCTACAGCGAATCACACGTCTGCATGAGGACCCGCAGGCAGCTGCTAGAGCCAGTGACTGAGTCGATGCCCAGCTGTGCTTTCCTGGACTAAGTCTGTGCTAAACTGTGCTAGACTGCATTAGGCTGGATTAGCCCCCCCCCACCACAAACTCACTTTGAAGAGAGCGGAAAGCTGGGCCCCCCCAGGGAAACGTGGTATCTCCCAGAACACAGCCTTACTGCTGGCCTGCAGCTCAGCTGTCTGATCCGGACTGCTCAACTCCTGAGACAAACTGGGGGGGGGGGGTGAAGAGAGAGAGGGAAAAAGGAAACAGGAGAAATTTTTCAAAGAGGACACCACACCAGAGGTGTGTGCTAATCCACCTGGGAAAGGACAGGCCGCATAAACATGGCAGTGCACACACACACACACACTCACACACTCACACACTCACACACACAAGCACACACACACACTCCCTCACTCACTCACTCACTCAGACAGACACACACACACTCACACAGTTTCCTGCCTGAGAGAGAGAAACAGAGAGAGAAAGAAAGAAAGAAAGCGAGAGAGAGAGAGGTGCAGATGTTACTTTTCTCACCTTAATGAGCCTTTGGGCACCGGCACTGTGACAGACACACTCAGAGCAGCACTGCAGAGAGAGAGAGAGAGAGAGAGAGAGAGACCACACACACACACACATACAGTGTTATATCCCTGCATGGCATCCACCACATCACTATATGACATTGTTACACTACAACATTGGCGCATGAAAACACAATATTCTGCATATAAACACATGACATAGAATCTTGAAAGAGTGTTAAAACAAACAAAAAAACGAACCTCTTTGGAGGCAGATCACACCTGAGCTTTAAGTATATTAACAACCTGCAGTAAGAGAGTAAGAGAGAGAGAGAGAGAGAGACCGAACTTTATCACTGAGAGAAAATAAGATAAGCTTTGGCCACAGATTTTCTATTTTGATCAAACCAAAATGTATTCACCATTTACTTTTTGTGAAACATAGCCCTGAAAAACAGGGAGTGGTTGCTCTTGGAAAACAGGAAGTGATTTCTCTTGAATAACAGGAAGTGATTGCTCTTGGATAACAGGAAGTGAAGGGTGAGTACCTGCCACTGTTGTCCCTCTCCACTGTGGGGAAGAGCCGGAAGGGCGGGGCTGAGGGTAGGTCGTCACAGAGCTGATACTGCATCACCGTCTGCTACAGAGAGAGAGAGAACAGTGTGTGTGTGTGCGTGTGTGTGTGCGTGTGTGTCTGTTTGTGTGTGCGTGTGCGTGTCTGTGTCTGTGTGTGTGTGTGGGTACAGAGGATGTCTGTCTGACCAGTGGGAGGGTCATGTGACCAGGGTTGTGTGGAAACAGGAAGGAGGAAGTGAGGGCAGCGCGGGAGTGACTCACAGGGCCTGCTCAGGAAGCGTCTGGGTCACAGGCAGACCCTGTTCACATGTGTGTGTTTATATGAGTACCTCTCCTTGCAGGCAGACCCTGTTCACATGTGTGTGTTTATATGAGTACCTCTCCTTGCAGGCAGACCCTGTTCACATGTGTGTGTTTATATGAGTTCCTCTCCTTGCAGGCAGACCCTGTTCACATGTGTGTGTTTATATGAGTTCCTCTCCTTGCAGGCAGACCCTGTTCACATGTGTGTGTTTATATGAGTACCTCTCCTTGCAGGCAGACCCTGTTCACGTGTGTGTTTATATGAGTACCTCTCCTTGCAGGCAGACCCTGTTCACGTGTGTGTGTTTATATGAGTACCTCTCCTTGCAGGCAGACCCTGTTCACATGTGTGTGTTTATATGAGTACCTCTCCTTGCAGGCAGACCCTGTTCACATGTGTGTGTTTATATGAGTACCTCTCCTTGCAGGCAGACCCTGTTCACATGTGTGTGTTTATATGAGTACCCCTCCTTGCAGGCAGATCCTGTTCACATGTGTGTGTTTATATGAGTACCTCTCCTTGCAGGCAGACCCTGTTCACATGTGTGTGTTTATATGAGTACCTCTCCTTGCAGGCAGACCCTGTTCACATGTGTGTGTTTATGAGTACCTCTCCTTGGCTGGGACAAATTCTCAGGATCCTGTAGCTGTCAAACTCCTCCAGCTTTACAGCATGATGAAAACTACACTCATCCACCCTCACTGCTGCTCCATAACCTGAGGAGGGAGAGAGAGATCAGACACAGATCATTGGGGGGGGGGGGTGATGTACATCTCTGCAGTGAGTTGGCTGGGGGGGCGGGGGGGCTAATATTGGTGCTGTACCCACCTCTAAGCTGGGACTTCCCAATGCTGAACTCCTCATTCAACCCAATTCTCATCTCTACAGAGAGAGAGAGAGAGGGGGAGGGGGAGGGAGGGAGGGAGGGAGAGAGCAAAGATGAAGGGAAATAAAGAAGAGGGACAGAAATGGAGGGAGAGTGATGGGAGGAAACAGGAAGAGAGAACAGAGGGAGAAAGAGAGTTAGCACTAGCATCACAGCTGAACCCATCACATTCTGGCTGAGAGCCCACACAGGGGGAGGAGCCCACACAGGGGGACGAGCGTGCACTGTGCTGAGGGGGGCATTAAAACTTTAATCAACCTTCTCACCCGGGCACCTGAACACCGCATTACCTCAACACCTCACTCACCTGAGCAGGTGGGCAGGTAACACTTGACCCTGATCTCCCCCTGAATCTCAGCCTTCATCAGAACGCCCTGGAGGAGAGAGAGAGAGACAGAGAGGGAGACACAGTGAGAAAAAGTGTGTGGCTCCACTGTGGGTGGAGCAGTGTGTGGGTAGAGCAGCGTGTGGGTGGAGCAGCGTGTGGGTGGAGCAGTGTGTGGGCGGGGCAGTGTGTGGGCGGGGCAGCGTGTGGGTGGAGCAGTGTGTGGGCGGGGCAGTGTGTGGGTGGAGCAGTGTGTGGGCGGGGCAGCGTGTGGGTGGAGCAGTGTGTGGGCGGGGCAGTGTGTGGGTGGAGCAGTGTGTGGGTGGAGCAGTGTGTGGGCGGGGCAGCACACGCATGTCGGACTCACGTTGGAGCCAATGACGACGGTCAGCCTCTCGATGACGTCAACAAAGACCTCGTTCTTCCCCCCCTGAGAGACAGAGAGAACCAGGACAAAGCAGCTGATCAAGGGCCTTCATCTCACCATATCCATCCTCATCCTCAGTCTTTACTGCAATTAGGTCAGCTCTGTGACCATGGCCAATCAAATGACCTCTGCCCTGTGACCATGGCCAATCAGATGAGATCGGCTCTGTGACCACGGCCAATCAGATGCCCTGTGATATGAATCAGAGAGAACAGAAAGAGTACAGCCCTGTGTTTTGGGAGCTTCGTGGGCCCCCCCCCCCGTCCCTCCCTCCTCCCTCCCCCCCCCAGGTGACTCACCTGGTCCCGGCTGCACATGAGGGGGCGGCTGGCAGCGGTGCTGGGGGCCACTTTGCTCTGCTGCGTGTCTGCGCCAAACTGCAGGGGGGCGGAGAAGGAGTGACATCAGCAACCCGCCAACACCCCAGCGGGATAAGCCCCTGCACTCTGCAGCCAATCACATGCTTTACAGCAACACAACCCACTAACACCCCAGCGGGATAAGCCCCTCCACACTGCAGCCAATCACACGCTTTACAGCAACACAAACCACCAACACCCCAGTGGGATAAGCCCCTGCACACTGCAGCCAATCACACGCTTTACAGCAACACAACCCACCAACACCCCAGCGGGATAAGCCCCTCCACACTGCAGCCAATCACACGCTTTACAGCAACACAACTCCTATGTGCACAGGGGGAGGAGCCAGTCCAATAGGGGAGGAGTCAGCAAACTGGCAGTTCTGACATTAAGTGACACCTTGAGAGGGACAGAGAGAAAGAGAGAGAGAGAGACAGAGAGAGGGGAGGAGGGAGAGAGAGAGAGACAGAGGGGGGGAGGGAGAGAGACAGAGAGGGGGGGAGGGAGGGAGAGAGAGAGAGACAGAGAGAGATGGGGGGTGTCAGTCTCACCAGCCCAACGTTGCTGAGGTCAAAGAGACTGACAGGCTTGGAGCTCACAGCCTCTGTCTGGATGAAGTTCTTCAGGATGTCAGTGGAAGTGGTCTGGATGTAGCCATAGTCCTGCATGATGGAGAGAGAGAGAGAGAGAGATAGAGGGGGATGAATAAAGGAGAGTGACAGATGAATGGGGGAAGATACGGAGTAAGGTGTGTGTGTGTGTGTGTGTGTATCAGGAGCAGCTGAGTCTGTATGGACAGGAGAGGGATTGAGTCTACAGGGTTCTCACCAGCATCTCATCCAGCATCTCGTAAATGAGGGCAAAGTTCATCTTGACGGATTTCTCCGAGAGACTGCCGCAATAGTCCTTAATGAGACCTGCAAATCTGACACACACAATCAGAGCAAAGATTACACACAGTAAATATGCACAAACACAGCAACCACTATGCACAATGATACTGCACAAAAAGCAGCAGTTTGAACACAATGTATCAACTGCTGTGTGCACAGTAGCCAAACTGCACAGAGGCACACACGTACATGCATGCACACACACTCACACTCACACTCACACTCACACACACACAGCCTCTGACCTGTTAAGGAACTCAATGATGGTGAACGGGGAGGGGTTGGTGGATGTTGTGGCAACACAGTAAAGCCCCCCCTGCCTGATGTGGATGAAATGCAGTCCATCATGACTCTGCATGTGAGAGAGAAAGAGAAAATGAGAGGGAGGGAGAGAAAGAAATGATACACATTTTAAAATACCTTTATTAAAACAACAGACAAAACTCAAGTCATGATCACTTTTACAGAGCACTTACATACACACAGCTACTCTACACCATATAAGAAATTTAAGACAAAGAGAGGAAGAGAGAACAGTTGCTCTGTTCAGATTTCTTATATGAGGTTGGATTGCAGACCTGCATTTGTGCCCAATCAATGAACAGCCCAACTTGGCCAGTTTTGCTGCAGAACCAGCACAGACTTCCAGAAATATGTACATCCTGAATGCAGCCAAAAAGATGGAATGGCGGACATTCAAGTCCGCAACAGCGATACTAACACTCCGATATGATTCTCACTGAAAGGAATCGTTACCACCCAGAAATCAATACAAACATATATCATCTATCATCACAAATCTATCGAATAATAATTATTTTAGCCAAGACTCCACGGCACCGCGCAAAAAAAGTACATTACCATAACAACTGGAGCCTGGTCTCCACGCAAGGACGTCACCATCTCGTAGAATACATTGATGACGTCACTGGCCGCCTCGCCACGGACTGACGTTTCCTGTCAAGGGTCTTTTAAAATGGCAGGATCGCACATGCACATGAACTGGGAGTTTGAACACACACATCACCCACTGTTATATAAAAGCGCAGAGTGGTCATTTTACGCTAAACGGTAGCCGAAGGCAAAGGATACAGTCTTTATAGATGAGGTGATCGCCCTTGGATGACAAGATAAACACCTGGGAAATCATTCTTCCGCACCTGGTGAAACACATTACGCAAAAACTGAAACACATGCGTGCAAAAGGCATGCGTGATGGACAATATGCTTACGACGTGAAAAATGACGAACAATCATCTACATTGAACAGTTGGTACAAAATCCATCAGCGCTCAAGAGTGTATGTCAAAAGCTTGGTGACACTGACATCTATGCTTGATGCGATGTTTCAGACCTGTCAACGTAACCATTAATTCAACAATTAACGTTACAAACTAACATTAGTCATTTGCTTAGGAACGATCAGATGCACAGTAACCAAACAACAAAACTAATGATATGGATCAGCCAGCTTTTAACATGGCATGATGTTATCTAGCCAGCCAGTTAAACCTGCATACAACTCATAGCCAAAGTGAATCGCTAGCTAGCACACTGCAAATAAAAACGGACTCATTACCCACCGGCATTTGTTCAATTTCAAAACTCTCGATAAAAACTTCAAACCTGTAGCGAAATTCCTGGCTCGAGATAATAAACTTTAACTTTTCATCAGTACACTTAGTTAAAAAAACTGACGTTAGCAAGTAATAGCAAAAAAAAAAAAACACTGATCAAAAAATAATTGTCCCTTCCTCTTCTCCGTCGGTATGTTTGTTGACTGGGTTCCGCCACACTGGAATTGCATACCGCCACCTACCGTGCTGGAGTGGACCTAGCAATTCCCCGTGTGTGACGGGAATCTTATCACTCGCACTGCACAATAATGCACCGTCCGAATAACACACGCGTCGTCATCTCTCAAACACACACAGGTTATTACCCACACAGTCAGAACTCATATCACATGTTCAACCCGCACACTCACTGCATACAGATGTGTTCAGTTACCCAGTTCTCATTCCATCTTTCATGCTGTAAGACTCGGAATGGCCAAATGCAGTTTGAAGGCCACATAGCTGAATCTCCTTACTCTCTTCATCCCAAAGTGATGACTATTTGGCTGCGATGGCCACAATGACAGCGCACAGTCATCTCTGCAGGACCCTGATGTCTGTGCTGTCTAAGCACACAGCCTATTCAGCCTTCAGGGAAACTGCCGGACATTATCCATCACTGAAGGCACACATTTGCCCGTACTTGTTTACAGACGTACCAGGCACAATCCAGAAATGTTGTTGGCGGAGTGTTCATTCAACACAGAAGAATTTGGCCTCGCTGGTTGATGTGCAATCCCTGCCAGTGCAGGAAAACTGCACATCATTTTTGACCAGATATAAGGTCTCATCCTGAGGACTACCTGTTCCAAGATCGCTCTTAGAGGATCACAATCGAAGAATAATCCACTCCAGCTGTCACCAGTCCACACACAACATTAGATTTAAAATAAAGCCCTCACACCAGCGGTCTATTAAGCTCCTCCCCTGGAACAATCAGGAGCATTGATTGGCCAAGTCGAATGTCGATCTGGCGCTAGTTTTCGCAGCGGCTGAGTTTTGAGGATACTCCAACACCAGTCAATAAGTAAGCTCACAGTTAAACGTTTCTTCGCGAAGTGTGACTTTGGGGTTACTGTATTTAAAAATAAATTCAAGCCATAAATGCCTTCATATAGCCCAGCTGTACTCAAAGTCCATTCCAATTGTTTGGATACCACTGGAAAAATGCACCATAAAGACAATAGCTGAGAAGGGTAAGTTAACTGCGGCCAAAATAATTAGTTTAGCTTGCGAATTAATCTCGGCGTTCGCAATTTAGCAACGGCTAATTACACAAGTAATTTAGCTATTTCCGGTATAATTCGCGAAACCTTGATTATTGAGTTCGGTAGCTGTGGATTTTGACCTAACTTGACATCACATTAGGCGACTGAGCTATTCCAATTCGAGCCATGTGGCTTGCTAACCATGCGTGTCGATGTATAGCCTAGTTAGACAAGTTAGCGTAGCTGATTGACTAAATAACATTTCATGTAACATTACCTAGATAGTAAGCACACTTAATTCAACAAACCATGTTACGTGGAGCTAAAATTAGCTATAAAACGTGCACATTGTAGCCAGTTTGTACTTAAATTTACAACAACTAGGCTACATGAACAAGTAACTAAGGAAGTGTGTATTTCAGCAATTCCCATCGAAAACGAAAGTTGGCAGTGCTTCTGACTATTATTTAACGTCTCTGAACGGTAGCGCTGGCTTTCTTTTATTCAAAATAGTTTCGCGAACACGGTTAACATTACGTTTTAGCTGCCTACCAGGTGAATTTGATTAATAATCGCTCCCGAGTGAGCGTATGGAATAAGGAAATCAAAGAGGTTATGTTTGCTTGTAACATGGCGCGGACAACCTTTCTCAAATCCTCTAACGCCTGAAATTGCTTTGTGGTTTGAAGGTGGTCGGTGGCACAGCTTGCCGTTTAACGTTAGCTAGCGCGCGGTGCGACCCGAATCGAACTTTTGAGACAAAGAATTACGCGCGAGCAGCACGTGGGGCGAGATAATCGAGTCCAAAGGAAGTGTGTTTTGAGATTTCTATTGTAATATTCACACTACAGGACAGTGTGAAAAGTTTTTTTTTTTTTTTCTTCTTTTCTAGCCGAAGGCGCGTTTTATCAGTGTTAAATAAGTTATAGCATTACTAATCGATAGCAGTTTAACAATATCCATTCATAGCCTACAGCTAGTTATGGCAGTTACCCACGTGTTACTTGAACCTATAACCTCTCCAAATGCAGGAGTAGTTTAGTACACTGCACTGTCACGGCATAATTTTTTTGTAAGCATACTGAGATCAGGGTAGGAAAACCCCGCACAAATTTAATTTCATTTGGAACAACCGCGGCTGCACAAATGTAAATGAATGAATGCGTATATATTAATTTAATATATATTTGTCCTCACATGCCATAGATAAATGTACCTCATATTTCGTACTTTTTCTTAGCATCCATATGTGATCGCCATGGTTTTTGATGTTATCTTTTTTGAAGTAAATTTCCTTAAAAACAAACATGGGTGAATCCCAGCTAATAGTAAGACTGTACATTAAAATGTGTTCTGTGTAAGAGTGTTCTCTCTGTGTGAGAGCCTTAAATCTGGGGTGAGCAGTTCCTTTCCTGCAGGGCCGATGTGTGTTCAGGTTTTTTTGTCAGTGACTACACTGATCAGATTGGCTGAGCAATGAGATGTTTCATGGTGGGACACAGGAACACTCTTCATCTGGCATTCATGAACTTATCAAAAAAATGTGATGTGAATTACTAAATGACTGCTAGTAGCAGCGGCTGGCATTAAACGCAGAGAGTGATGTGGCTCGCCCACCCTGAGACTGTGAGGTGTTGCTCTCATGGAACTGGATTCCAGTGGTATGATGATGATTGTGATGAAGAATCGTTTTTTTGTGCGTCGCTTTGGATAAAAGCGTCTGCTAAATAAATGTAATGTAAAGAACTTTGGTAATCCAGTTAAACATTTTCCTCCAGACGGCTGCCGCTACTTGCATCTCGCCAACACAGTCCCACAGCCCAACACATCTGCGCACAGCCACAGGTCTTACACAGGCACAGCTCTTACACAGGCAATGCCGGGCCCAGTCGCGGCACAGTCACCTGTGGGACTGCTGGCCTGCACAGCCTGTTTCTCAGCGTCGGCGCTGTTTGCGCAGGCAGATAAAAGCATCTGAAACGGCCCATGGTTGTTTTAAAGAACGAGGTGAAAGTCTTATGTTTTTGAACAGATCTAATAAGCAGTCATGCCCATCAGTCATACATGCTGTCATACATGCATAAATGCACCGTGATTTGGCTGTAAAACCAGTGCATGGGATCGTGGGTGTACTATGCCAGCTCTCCATAGTTTGGAGATTCGGCACCTGCTGTCCTCTGGTTCAGTAATATTATAATTCGGGTTGCTGCCGTTCTGGGATATGAGCTAGCGTCATCTAGCACTTCAAACATCCGCTTCTCCGGCTCCAACATCTTCGGAGATGCTGCTGTAACTGACGAATGAGGAGGACTTTCAGAGCAGCTGGTTCAACAACAATCAGTTCAGTTGAGCTCGTGCGTGGTGGGGCGGATGTGTCCTGACGTCACATGTCGCAGGTTCACGACATTGTTGTGAGAGGGGAGGCGATGACGCGCCTCGTCCGGAGTGGCTCCTCCGCTTTGCAGCAGTGGAGCGGCAGTATAGAAAAACATCACCACATATCGAACCGTTGTGAAAGACCGGCCGCGTTAATATTATTACTAGATACAGGATCGGTGTTCGAAAATGTTCCCCCGCAAGGTATACTACTTTGTTTTTTGCACGGGAGTCACTGTTGTTTATTAATAAGAGTAAAGCGGAGGGACTATTTGACCAGCGGAGGGATAGTAGCAGCTCCGCGGGGGGTGAATGGGCTGAAAAGCCATGTGCTTCTTTGTTTACAAAAACAGCGGCGGACGGAGAATCGGCCAAAGATGCTAGGATAATAATTTAGTTAGATGGGAATATACAAAGTGCGCGTGTAGTGTGGAGTCATACCAGCACCCGGTCAATAGCGTCGTAAGATATAAGTCCAACGACGAAAGAAAACAACGGTTTGTTGTCCGGTGGAGGGGCGCGAGCGGCTGGGCAGCGCGAGGCGAGTTGATTAATTCCACCGACGGCCTTTGACACAAGAACATATTTATGATTTTTTCTGTGGGCTTTGGTGGGCCCGTCTGCGCATCACAAACTGTGCGGGCAGGTGTGGAACGAGGGGACCATAGTTTGGGATGAGTGACTCAAATTGACGCATCTGGCTAGCCCTGTTCCAGAGCCCTGTCGGTGCGGGATGCGAGGTGTACACAACAAAGAGATTTTGAAAAAGCGAAGGGGGACGTTGTCTAACCTTTCCTGTGAAGTAAGTTCTCTAATTTACTCACTTGTTCGCGATCTGTCTCAGAGTTTCTGAACTCTGCTGCGCCAGGCTCTCGTGCCCCTTCGCGAGGGAAGTGTTCAGAAGCGAAAGTGAAATTGCTGAGAGATTTTGTTTGGGCTTTAACGTGTCTCGCATTTAGATACTGGCGCGGAGGAAGGACTGTTGTAACGGCATTTTTTGTCATTAACGGACGGTTTTAAACAGTCCCCAGCATCAGGAGGTTAACCTTAGTTGGGCACGTTAGAGTTAAAGGAGGTAATCGTTCGTGGGAGTTTCATTTTGATTTAGTTTCTGATCCAGCTAACGAGTTAAGATTTTTTTCCTCTTTTTTTAGTTGATTCAAGCGATTTTCAGGGGAGGGGCCAGCACCCCACCCCACTGCCCCATACATAAACGCCAAAAACTGCAGAGTTTGATTGTTTTAAACCCCACGATTTTATCTATCCTACACTTAATATTACTAGCGATTTTTATGTGGTAGAATATGGTGCGCTTTCATTTTAAACTGCATTTAAATGTAATAGCGCAGCCTCGCTACTGGGTGCGGGGGAGGGGGCAGGTCACGTGGGTGAAGGGTTTGTTTACAAGCAGCGCAAAGGGCGAATCAATACAAGCGAGTCAGTCGGGATCGCGCCGCGCACTCAGACTCAGAAACGCTGCGGCTGGATTTTCAGCAAAGGCCCACGCTTATCTCTCAGTTCCGTTATTATTTATTTTTGTGTAACATTTAATTTTTGTGTTATTTGCCGTGCCTCCCCCCCCCCTGCAGTTTAACCCGTTGTTTGATCGCATCCAGTCATTTGCTCAAGCAGGGCAGGAGCCAACGGCTCAGACAGAGGGAGACGCCTGCTAGGTTCACTCGCCATATCCTGACAAACACCACTGGATTAAAAGATTAAATTAAACCTGCACGTACTTCCTTATAAGTTACTTGTTTTCCTTTTGCACGTTGTTTTTCCACTGCTATCTTGTACATGTTTATTCACCAGACGCTCTTTCCTGGAGAGAAACACGGGTGTTGCAAGGTGCTAGTGCACATAGGGTTTGATGGAAACCGCTGTAGAAGGATGAACTAAAGACTGTGTGAAGTAGCCTTATGCTCTGTGAAATGTCTCCCTACAGCCCAGCTGTACAGATGGGTGCAAGGGGGACCTGCAGGAGAATGATGGCTGCGTCCAATCGGAGAGGGAGGCTGCCTGCTGCGACCAATCAGAAAGGGAGGGTGCTGGTTGGGACCAGTCGGAAAGGGTTGTGTAACCCAACGGGTGAGCATCATTGTTACCTCAGATCTGTGACATAGTTTCATCTCACACCTGCACCACAACACTCACCTGTACTACACCCCAGCACATAGCCCCTCACACCCGGAACACAGTGCTCCTCGCCCAGCACAGAGCTCCACACCCAGCACAGAGCTCCTCACTCCATCACAGAGCCCCTCACCCAGCACAGAGCCTCACACCCAACACAGAGCTCCTCACCCCTGCACAGAGCTCCTCACTCCATCACAGAGCCCCTCACCCAGCACAGAGCCTCACACCCAACACAGAGCTCCTCACACCTGGAACACAGAGCTCCACACCCTAGCACAGAGCTCCACACCAGCACAGAGCCCTATACCCCAGCACAGAGCCCCTCACACCTGGAACACAGAGCTCCACACCAGCACAGAGCCATATACCCCAGCACAGAGCCCTACACCCCAGGACAGAGCCCCTCACACCTGGAACACAGAGCTCCACACCCCAGCACAGAGCTCCTCACCTCATCACAGAGCCCCTCACCCAACACAGAGCCCTACACCCCAGCACAGAGCTCCTCACACCTGGAACACAGAGCTCCTCGCCAACACAGAGCTCCTCACCCAGCACAGAGCTCCACACCCAACACAGAGCCCCTCACCCAGCACAGAGCTCCTCACTCCATCACAGAGCCCCTCACCCAGCACAGAGCCTCACACCCAACACAGAGCTCCTCACCACTGCACAGAGCTCCTCACTCCATCACAGAGCCCCTCACCCAGCACAGAGCCTCACACCCAACACAGAGCTCCTCACACCTGGAACACAGAGCTCCACACCCTAGCACAGAGCTCCACACCAGCACAGAGCCCTATACCCCAGCACAGAGCCCCTCACACCTGGAACACAGAGCTCCACACCCCAGCACAGAGCTCCTCACCTCATCACAGAGCCCCTCACCCAACACAGCCCTACACCCCAGCACAGCTCCACACCCCAGCACAGAGCTCTTGACTGGATGAATCCTGCTGCAGGTGTATCTCTAGCCTGTTCTGACAGTGGTGGGCACTGTTTTGCTGGTAGAATCCAGGACTCGCTCTCTGTCTGCGGGGTCGAGCCCCTCAGCTTCATTCCCTCGCAGATAAAGCTCTTTCACAGCGAGCTTTGAGCTTCAGCGCCTGCCTTCTGAGATCAGGGCAACGAACGCGAGGCTGCATAATATAACACACTTGCACGTGTGTTTGTGTGTGTTTGGCAGGTGTGAGGTGAGTGTGTGGTAAAGTCCTCACAGTGCAGGTAGAGGTGAGTGTGTGGTAAGTCCTCACAGTGCAGGTAGAGGTGAGTGTGTGGTAAAGTCCTCACAGTGCAGGTAGAGGTGAGTGTGTGGTAAAGTCCTCACAGTGCAGGTAGAGGTGAGTGTGTGGTAAAGTCCTCACAGTGCAGGTAGAGGTGAGTGTGTGGTAAAGTCCTCACAGTGCAGGTAGAGGTGAGTGTGTGGTAAAGTGCTCACAGTGCAGGTAGAGGTGAGTGTGTGGTAAAGTCCTCACAGTGCAGGTAGAGGTGAGTGTGCGGTAAAGTGCTTACAGTGCAGGTAGAGGTGAGTGTGTGGTAAAGTCCTCACAGTGCAGGTAAAGGTGAGTGTGTGGTAA
>NC_057941.1:53864021-53886521 GCF_018555375.3 Anguilla rostrata
TAATAGGCTTTTGTGAACTTGAATCAGACTTTTTTTACTAACTTAAAATCTGTAACTTATTAATTATAACGGAGACCTTGGAAGACAGCAACTAACAAATCTACTCGTCATAACTTGACCATAATAATCACTATTCTTTGACTGATTCTTTGAAAACTTTATATTTATTTTTTGTTAGTACCCGCCGTCTTGGCCAAGGTTGCTTTGGTTTATTCCAGCGTTTGTTTGCTTGTTTAAGATTTATTTGCACTTGCATGTAAGTTACCTATAATCACAAATTTTCAAAAAGAAACATACTATTTTATTTAATAAATGATATATAGATGGTTTACTCTATTATATGTTTTATATGTGATGTAAATGTGCTGTGGTTTGGGAGAAATTCAGGGCTGGTTTTTTTTCCCCGGTAGCAGTCTGTCAGTTTGCCTGCAATTGTAAAACTCCAGGTTATTGGCCTGCTGGGCCTGGTTAAGTAGCCACTCTCATTACAGAAATTTGGGGCTGGGGTTCCGGGGGCCGGGGGGGGGGGGGGGGTTTGGGGGGCCGTTCACCAGATGTGTGTAGTAAAGGGGTCCTTTGATCAACACAGAGAGCAGAGAGAGGGAGGGAGCGAGGGAAGGAAGGAGGGAGAGGAAAAGACATGGAGAGTTACAGCTGGGGCAGCCTGTGATTGGTTGGAATCATCGCTGCGTACTGTTGGACGATACTGTTTCCTGTGGCAGGGTGTTCCGTTTGAGCTTTGATGAGCTTTATTAATGCAGTCACTGTTTCCTGTGTAATGATGTAGAACCCATTAACCCCCCCCCCCCGGCTCGTCCTGTGCTGAGACCAACCACTCGCTCGCTCTGTCTGTGCAAGTCCAGCTGCTCGCCGTAATTACAGTACAAATGAAGAGTGAGAGGATGTGAAATGAAGAGTGAGAGGATGTGAAATGAAGAGTGAGAGGATGTGAAATGAAGAGTTAGAGGATGTGAAATGAAGAGTTAGAGGATGTGAAATGAAGAGTTAGAGGATGTGAAATGAAGAGTGAGAGGATGTGAAATGAAGAGTTAGAGGATGTGAAATGAAGAGTTAGAGGATGTGAAATGAAGAGTTAGAGGATGTGAAATGATGGGTTTGGTCCTCTTCCCACCGGGGGAGGGGCTCGTGCTCCAAAAGCTGCAGGTTCTGGATTCTGGGAACAGCAGGATGAAAGTGCTTAGCCAATCAGGAGCACTCTGCCTGAGTGGTGATGAATGACTACTGCATCTGATTGGTCAGGTAAATTAATTCTCTGATTGGTCGATTGGATTGCAGGTGGAGAGAATGATTTCTCAGATAGCCCTGGTGGGGGCGCTGTGCTGTTTGACACTCCAGCCAGGTTAGTCCACTGCATTCTCTCTCCCTCTTCTCTCCCTCCATCAGTCTAAAGCATTTGGTCTCTCTCTCCCTCTGTGACTGGAGCATACCTGTGTCTCTGGCATTGCCTGAGTCTGTGTCTCTCTTTCTCACTCATTTTAAAAAGTTCTTCCTCTGTGTCGCTGAGAAGAGGGGGACACTGGAGGGCGGGGGCGAGTACAGTCGGTTTATAAGTGTCACTCTCTCTCTGTTTACAGGTTTTCTGGAAGCCTCTTCTCTGAGGAAGATTACACAAAATGGAGGTAAACTGTGGGTCTGTAGTACGCTCAGGGCGTGGTTCTGTCTCACTGCAGTCTCAGTAATAAAGCTGTAACTCCTCCCCCTCCCCTCCAGCTCCGCCCCCGGACCTCGGTGCTGTGAGCGTGGAGTCGGACCAGGCTGTAATAAAGCTGTAACTCCTCCCCCTTCCCTCCAGCTCCGCCCCCGGACCTCGGTGCTGTGAGCGTGGAGTCGGACCAGGCCCACGGCTTCCTGTCCCGCCCACGGCCCAAGCGGCACATCGACCCGAAATGGCACCGCAACCCGCCCGACTTCCAGGCCTACTACAAATACTACAACAACATCGGGCACATCGAGGGGGTGAGAGAGGGAGGGAGAGGGTGAGGGGGCGTGGGAGAGAGGGAGGGAGAGGATGACAGAGAGAGGAAGGGGTGAGACAAGGAGGGGTGGAGGGGGTGAGGGGTGAGGAAATGTATCCCTGTCTGTCAGTAACCCTAACCCGCCCCCCTCCGCCCCCCCAGCTGTATGAGATTGACCGGATCCGGATGCTGTACCAGCAGATGAGGCACCTGGAGCACGTGTACGGACCCGATGCGTCTCAGTACCAGAACAGCCTGGGCCTCCTGCCCACCAAGTGTGACCCGGCCAAGGACAAGACCTGCAAAACGCCTGCTGCAGCACCCGCCGGCACCCCCGCCCCCCCTCTCCTCCCCCCCCGCCCCCGCCCAGCACCCCGGCCCCCCCGCCCCCGCCCCTGCCCATGGCCCAGGCGGACGTGGTGTACCTGTGTAACCCCACAGACCCACAGTGCCGCCCTCACCTGGTCTACCTGCCCACAGGGGCTGTCCCCGTGCTCTGTGACCCACGCTACCATCCCGCCTGCAAGCCCAAAACCGGGGAGGCCCCCGCCCCGCCTGCCCCGCCCGCCACGCCTGCCCCGCCCCCTCCTCCTCCACCCCCCGCCCCCAAAAAGTCCCTCCCACCCCCTCCCCCAGCTCCCATTATCATTAAGGGAATGGAGTACGACTGCGACCCGTACTGGGACCCCGACTGTCTGATCGACCACCCCCCACGGCCCGTCAAAACCAAGACCCCGCCCCCACCGCCCCCGCCCCCACCGACCCCGACCCCGACCGAGGCGGAGGCCGAGGGCGGAGAGGAGGAGGAAGAGGCCACGCCCGTCCTCGAACCCAAACCCCTCGGCAAGGATAAAAAACCCGCCCCCTTCCTGTACGACTATCGGCGTGAGCTGTTCGACCCGTACCTGTACTCCAAACCGGCCCCCGACCCAGAGTAACCTACCGGTACCTTCTCTGAGCCTGCAGAACCACAGAGACACCAGCGGGAATACACACACACACACACACACACACACACACACACACATATACACACACACACACACACGCACTCACACACACACGTACTCACACACACACACTTCAGTGCGGTATAGTGCCCCTGGTGCTGTGGCTGTGCTGTGTTTGGTGTACGGCAAGTGTCTGTCCTGGCTGTGTGCGATGTCCTCCCATTACCCTTTCGGCTACGCTGGTGGTTTTTACATTTTAACCTTTGACCTCTGAGCCGTTAGTCACACACACATGCAGTTCTGTTTTGCTTTAACGGGCTGGTCTTTTAAATACTTTCTGCCACTCAGTGTGTTTCCACGGCAGCAGATTGAGCACAGAGTTCCCACACTACCGTTACGGTTAGCTCTCATCCTCATCACTACTACACATCGCCAAAACCCCTCATCCAAATCGAATTTGGATTGATAACAAGAGAAGAAAAATAAATGAACATGTTGACGTGGTTTTTATTAGTTTGAGTGGTTTGTGCTTATTATAGCGTCTGGCTGTGTGGGGAGGTGTGTTCTGTGCGAATCAGCAGATTCAGTGCTGCTCAGCCCATAATGTGCTTCTAAAGCGTCTTTACTCCACTGTGTGTGTGTGTGTGTGTGTGTGTGTGTGTGTATGTTTATATGTGTGTGTGTGTGTATGTGTGTGTGTGTGTAGAGTGAGCTGAGAGGAGTAATGACAGGGTTAGGTGGGGGGGGGCATCTGTGTTGGGAAATTTTACTGCCTCTTAAAAAGTTTTATACCCAAGTAACTGACACCTGCTGTGCTTGTACCCACCCTCCACTGCCCCTCCCCCACCACACCTCCACCCTCCACCACCTCTCCTCTCACTTCCTGGACAAAAAAAAACAAACACACTTCAGCAGCTTTCACACACACACACACACACACACACACACACACACATACACATGCCACACTCACATGCACACTCCACACACCACACACCACACACAGACACACACCTCACACACACACACACATTCACACACTCATACCACATGCTCCACACACAAACACACACAGCGTGTACATTTTTTCAGGAAGGATGTGTTGTTGAGAAGTGAAGCATTAAAGTAGTTTTTCCCCAAACCCACAGCCAGAGTACCGCTTTCCCAATAAAGTATCACCAGTCACATTAAAATCAGCACCTATAAGAGTGTATAAGCAATTTTCACATGTTTAAAAAAATATTTAAATGACATATTTGTTAAAAAGTGATGCTAAGCATCAGTAAGGCCAGAACATGTATTCTCTTATTAACTAGGTCTTGGCTCAAAATATTTGAGAAGCCCTATTTTAATGACCCGTTATGAGAAGAGTCATAGACTGGGGTGTTTAGCTGGTTGAGGTAGGCCTTTTTATGTTACTATTGACCAGGGTGTTTAGCTGGTTGGGGTAGGCGCTTTTATATGACTATTGACCAGGGTGTTTAGCTGGTTGGGGTAGGCGTTGGCAGTGAGAGGGAGCTGCCTCAGCTCTTGAGTGACACCAGTGCGATGTGCCTGGGTGAAACCACTAATGTTGAGCAAATTAAAACTTGTAAGCAACAGCGACACCCAGTGGCGTAACGGTTAGGAATTTTCTATATTTTCTAATATATACTGTATATCTATATATAATACACGATCACTCATGTAAATTATTATTTCTTTTTTTTTAAATAAATGAAATCGTGTTTTTACCAACTGAAAAGGTATCGGGGTAAATGGAGTGGCAAATCACGTTAGCTCATACAGTAAACCAAAAGAAACGAACCCTTCTTTAAATAGTCACATTTATTTCTTCATTATGACTGTTTGCGTATCCTAAATTTGTTTACAAGGTAATATTTTTTTGTGGATGTGACCCATTGTCTTACACTTTTATTCTCAACGAAATTATGAAATTATATTTGATCATCGCTGCTCACCGCCATCTTGTCTCAGTACTGGTTGATGACAGCTAGGAATAGTTTCTTCTTTTGGCCACAAGAGGGCAGAACTGTAGTCTTGTCCAGCATTTCCTACTGTAAAAAGTGTGTAGAAAATCACTTGGAGTAGTTTTACGCGCATACTACGCAATTGGCTACATCCTGACGTTAGCTTACTTCAAACGAAATATGGTATGTCGGCTATTGTTATCGATGTAGGCTTTGGTGAGTGGTTGCGTCTCCATAAATAATAAAGAAAAACTATAGCAAAAAAAGCATCGGTAGCGTGGCCGAGCGGTCTAAGGCGCTGGATTTAGGCTCCAGTCTCTCCGGAGGCGTGGGTTCGAATCCCACCGCTGCCATTGGACGATTTTATGTACATTCCAGCCTTTCTCGTCACTCCTAATTCACGATTGTGAATGTGATGTAAGTATACAGCAATAATTTTCTTCACGGTCCGTTTTGCTATTGTTATCCTCCTTCTGCTTTGCATCTGTAATCATGCTATGATAAAGTTTATCTACTGACGTACTTACAGGCTTTCTCTCGCCTGCTGAAGAGATGTATTAGGGCTAGGAGCCTGCTACTGGAGTTCGGCCAACGATTTAGCTGAAGGTGCGTCTAAAAGGCTTTGAGGGTCATCAAAAGGCACCGCTGGGATTCGAACCCAGGATCTCCTGTTTACTAGACAGGCGCTTTAACCAACTAAGCCACGGCGCCACACGGCTCACTTGCCATTATTCTATGTTTTTCAACCCGCACTAATAGGTAGATTGAAATTTTGTGTATTATGACAGGCTGTGTTCTTTCCAGACTCAGAGGCTGCAATCTACGCAATCTCCAGAAAATCAACTTCCGTTTTGTTCTCACGCGTGCATTAGTGAATCAACTAACCTTGATATTTTGCGTGCGAGGAAACTTATCTGGAAACTTTACTAGACAACAAAATACGCAGTCAAGCCGACGAGGATGGGATTCGAACCCACGCGTGCAGAGCACAATGGATTAGCAGTCCATCGCCTTAACCACTCGGCCACCTCGTCTATGGACGCCGATGGCGTCGAAACACGTTAACGAGAAATCACATAATGAATATATTATAACATACTCACATCAGTTGCGCCGTTATGTAAAATCGTACTTCATTTAACGTGTGTTTACAGCGGGACAAGAACTAAACGAGATCCAAAACTAAATACTGCGAAGATGCGCTGCTGAGCATCTGATTTGTTCTCCTTTTCAACATACAGAATATCGTCAGTGATAATCAGAATGGGAGCATAAGGGTGTTGCAGTCCTTTATGCTCTAGACATAATAATCACCATGTCATATAGTCCATTCATCATGTTCTGCAACTCCATTTCTGAAGTAACAGGTAAGGATGTACCTCACTGACGATACGTCTATTTTGGCGCGGCATTGGCGTATTCCAAATGGTTATGAGTACATCCATGGTTGGTTTACTTATGAAACGTCAGTGTCAAAAACGTCTTTGCAGCGTTGGCTATGTGCTGCACGAATACATGGTGTGTATGTAAATGTAAAAGCACATCAATACATCACGTAAAGATTCTAGAAACAATTCCCTAAACTCAGCGCCAATCTTATTATCATAATCCCGGTCCAGCTGCGTCCCGATTGGTGCGTTTTCAAAACACGTGTATGTTCAAGTCAACTTTAAATAACAAAGAAATCCTAATCAACATTGGATCTACTTTGTCTATATGTATTTACGTCTGTTGCCCGACCACCAGTATAAAGCGTTAACAAATTAAATCGTGAACTTTATAAACTTTCCAATGTGAAGTCTCGCGATAGAACGTTCAGTTGCTGTAGCAACGAGTCTGACTCCCCGCTGGTAACGTTAGCACGCTTTTGTTTATTATTTAGTACACTCGTCAAACGCCGTTTCAGTTTTGGCTTGTAGATACGGAATGCCTTAGCTAGTCACGGTAATATCAATGTTAAACATCTTCGTTTTTTATTCGTTTACCATGTTATTTCTACACAGTCTCATCCTCTGGTATTATCTAGCTAATTCTTGCTACCAATCGTCGCATGCCAACTCGCATGTTAGCTAGCTTTAGCTATTTTACAGTCGGCAAAGGAGCAGTGTCTATCACAGAAAAACATTAGCTATATTTGTGAAACGGTTAGTGTTTTTAGCCACGATTTAACCACTTTTAACCTCTCCATATGATTAATTCACTGCACACTGCACGTTTTACTATACCAGTCAGACTGTAACAATGTAACAATTATGCAGGCTAGACATATTTGTGGATTACAAATTTTGACAGATTTGATTGATGTCATTCGTGGGTAAACTTTTTGGCACACTGGTTTCCTGTTTTCAACAAAATAGCGATCTGCATTTTGGCTGCTTATTGTAAAACTGTAGCTCGTATTGTTTGTAAATTACGATTACACTATAAATTCACTTCACAGTTGTTTTTTTCCGTCTTTGTGTCCAAAGCGCAGCCGCTCTCCCACTCCTGGACTAGACGGCGGTGCTATGGCCGCCGTGCACAGTTTGATACCGGCACGCTTTCTCACTTTAACGGCCCATCTGGTCATCGTCATCACCATCTTCTGGTCGCGGGTAGGACCTTAAACAAGTTTATTTTACGCCAGAGGCTGTCTTGCAGTCCGTCCACCACCGGCTAGTGCTCTTCAGCGCATGTTAAACATCCAAAAGGGTCGGTGTAGGCACGAGCACTAAGTCACAACATGTTTGCTCATAAACTGCGTTTCTGTTGCTCTCAGGAGAGTAACGTCCTGGCCTGCCTCCCTCTGGATTTCACACAGGAGGAGTTTAACAGCAAGGACACAGAGTAAGAGACCGTTCCCTCACACTCACTCACACACACACACACACACACACACACACACACACACACACACATTACATTACACACACTCTCAGACACACACTCACACACACACACATTACATTACACACACTCTCAGACACACACTCACACACACACACATTACATTACACACACTCACACACACACACACACACATTACATTACACACACTCTCAGACACACACTCACACAGACACACACTCGCTCACACACACACACCCTGCTGTGCAATCACGGTGTACGTGCTGTGTGTTCCAGGCTGGTGGTGGCTCTGTCCGTGACACTGGGCCTGTTTGCAGTGGAGCTGTCCGGCTTCTTCTCAGGAGTTTCCATGTTCAACTCCAGCCAGAGCCTGCTGTGTATCCTTCCCACAATGCCCCTCTCTGTGCATCCCTGCGCTCACTCGCTTTATCACACACACCAGCACATGTACACACATACACACACACACCAGTGCACTCTCGCTTTAAACACACACACACACACACACACACACACCAGTACTCTCTCGCTTTAAACACACACACACACACCAGTACTCTCCCGCTTTAACACACACACACACCAGTACACCCTCTCTTTAACACACCAGTACACACTCGCTTTAACACTCACACACAGTCAGTTTAACCCTTCAGTGTGTGTTATGGCTCCCTGACCCCCCCCCCCCCCCCCACAGCCACGGCGGCCCACGCCAGTGCCTCTGTGTCTCTGCTCTTCTTCCTCTTTGAGCAGTGGCCTTGCCACGTGTACTGGTGGATCCTGGGCTTCTGCAGGTCAGTGTGCCAGCGTGCCAGCGGGCCTAGCGTCTGTGCCCACGCTGCGTTCCCGTCATACGGGACGGAAGGTAGCGATGGGAAAGATTTCCATGGTTACGACTCGCAAGCGTTCACGTCAATCTTTGGAAAACTCAAGATGGCGACTACGTCTGCCTGTCTTGCGAGATGGCCTGTGAGCTGGTGTGGCTTTTAGGCAACGAGCGTAAATGTGCACATCAGAGGAAAATAGTGTGCGTGATGAAAACAGCATTAAATTACGATATATTTACCCAGAACGGTGGGCTTCGGCTGGGTTGGGACACCCTGTACTCCTCAGACACTTCCGAGGTTTTTTTTTTAACCGCCTAGTCGGGTTCATTGGGGCTTTCGGAAAAAAATAAATTTGGAGCCTTAATTGCCGGTTGGATGTGGGCTGAAGGGTATTTACTGGTCAGAAGACAGTAATTACGCTGTATGACGTGCAGGCCACCGGCCCTGCTACCCAGAATGCATTGCGCCCGTGCTTTTCCCTGACCCTCGTCCCCTGGCAGCTCTGGCTGCTCACTGCAGCGCGTCCGTCTGTCTGTCCTTCTTCGTCTTCCAGAAGTGGGAGTGCTGGACTTACTGGTTCATTTTTGCCTTCTGCAGGTAAAATAATAACAATAATAATAATAATAATAATAATAATAATAATATTGATCATAATAAGAATGGTATTTACAAAAACAAATTTTGTGGATTATCCACAGTGGTGAGAATTGAGTTGAAAAAATAAGTGGTGATATTTTACCTTTAAGCCAATAGTTTCTCTGAACTTTTTCACTTTATTTTCCTTGATTAATGGTGAAATAGTTAATCGCCTTAATAATCAGCACTGTGCAGATTTGCTATGCAGGCTAGCAGAAGCTCTTCGCTGTCCATACCCTGACTCAGGGAGTTATATATTGTGCATATATTCTGAAGTTTGTTTGCTCATTTTCATTACATGTTGTGAAATAATGAGGTTAATGAATGAGAGTTGAAGAGATTCAAACAAAATAAAAAGTAGTGAAGTCAGTGTATTTTTGGGTAATATTTATCAAACACAGTAATGCTGTGAGCGTAACATTGTGTCAAGTGAAATGACAAATGTATTAAATACATTTTCCTGATGTTTATGAAAACAACCAAAAAACAGCACCATCTCTTCTTGCAACCTTTCTCTCTTCCCCCTCTCTCCCTCCCTCTCTCTCTCTCTCAGTGCACTCCCAGCGTTGGTGGAAGTCTTCCTCTTCATCGCGGTATTTGGGCTGAAGAGGAAGCCGCTATGAGGAGCTCACGGGCCTCAAGTTCAGAACCTACAGAGCCTCCAGAACCAGGATCAGACCCCAAAGCCCCCCCCCAACCCCCTCACCTCTACAGAGCCCCCCCACGCCACCATAACCCCTTTCATTCCCAAGTCCACACCGGGCTGTTGGAGTGCCAGGCTGATTTACACTGCGGAGGTAGACGGACAGTGACCATGCGTACATCACCAAGACGGGGACGGGGGCACGAGGCCGCACCCCTCCAGGCCCGATGGGACCAGGCTTCCCGTCGCATTCCCAGCTTCCTGTTTGACCGCTATCTCAGACCAAATCCCTGAACTTCCCTTTTTAATTCTTTTCCCCATTACTAAGTCTTGTTATTCTGCAGTTTTTCTGTTGGTACTGTGCCGCACCTGTGGAAGGTCAGGCCTGTCGAAGGAAGATTGAGTTTTCACATCTCTGCCAATTAGAATAATCTGTTCCTATGGAAAAGTTCAGCTAATGTAAGAAATGTTCTGACGTTTGTAAACGACTCTCCTCCCGCACACAGGTGGTGTAAGAGCTTAAGTCTGATTTCATCCTCATGTACAAATGGAAGAAAAATAAACTTTTTTAATTTCCTCCCTTTGTTGCAGTTTCATTTGCAAGTTAAACCTATGCACACCTACTGTATACAATTGATGCCATAGTCAAGCATGAGTCCTTTTATTGTTTTGTGTTTATTGTAGTGATGATGTGTTTTAAAATTTATAATATATCAATCATGGGATATATTTAACAAAGCTTTGTGCAAGATAAGCAACTTTCCTGTTACAATATGACCTTCTGTCATCCATTTAGTGTGGTTGACCACATCTATGTAGTGTTACTCAGTCATTGTAATGTGTTTTCCTGATTTATCTGCTTTACTTTCCCAATGGCATACTATCCATAAAAATACAATGTTTGTTATTTTTTACCTCTATGTACATAGTGTGCACACATATTGTATGGCTATACTGTACATATTGCAGAGAAAAAAAGGTTACTTGCTGCTTTGTTTGTCGCTGTAGTCACTGTAGTTCAGGGTGATATTAAAGCAGTGGTTCTCAAACTCAGGCCCCCCTGTGTATGTTGGTTTTCATTCCAATCACAATTGTAATCCCAGAATTTTAACAAACTGTTAATTTTTCTTAATTTGGTGCTTTTCATGTTTAGATGAATTATTTACTATCTAAAGATACGTTATATCTGGCGCAATGTGGCTGAAGAGGGTAAATAATCTCTCTAAAAAGCATCTAATTAAGAAAAAATAACAGTGTTTAAATTCTGGGATTACAACTGTGGTTACAGTGAAAACAACTTTGATGCACTTTGATGTAGCCTTGCTGTTAAACAGAATGGCGCTGATTCCATTGAAGCAGCAAATGCGCCGTCACGTGTCACGTCACGTGGTTGAAAGGAAGCCCAATAGCTGCAGCGGACCGCGGGGTTTGAAAAAGTTGGCGCTGTACGACGTTGTGCGACGGGGGGTTTTTAAAGGATCTTTTCAGCACGGAATACGTGTCAATATGCAGGTAACGCAGTGTTTGAAACGAACTAATCGTACTGTCAGTGTAGTCGTCGGTGCTTATTGTGCTTTATGCTGGTTACTCGTTTATGTTTAAAGTAGTTGAATTAAGTGCAAATTCTTCGCTAGTCCGTTTGAGGATATGGCCGGTTGTAATGGTCGCTAGCCAATGCTGTTGCTATACAGCTAACGAGTTGCTGCATTCATTTAGTAGTGCTACAAATTATCTTGGCTGGGAGGCATGTTTGCAAGAATGAGAAGGAAAACAAAGTCCAGTATTTGGCTAACTTGTTAGTGTTTGTATTTTTCAGGGTTTTCAAAATCTCTTGCTAATTCATGTTCTTTGTTTGTGCAGACCGCCTGTACGTAACGTCGTGTTCTCCCCTAACGTTGCCTATCTAGCTAAAATGGCCAACTAGCTTGTTATATGTGTCATTAAACGCCTAAAATATTGTATGCTAACGATCTGTTGGTTTGCTCACCGTTAACTAGCGAACAGGGAGTTGGCTAACTAGCTAGCTAATGTTTACTAACCTTAGCTAACATAACTAGCGAATTGCTCGTTGCTAACGTTAACATTTCTGATGACAAACTGACGTTAGCTAGTTGGCTGCATACCTGTTTCTGAAACTTTCTTCAATCGCCTAAAGTTAGCTGCGTTTATGTCAGCCTCTTAAGTTAGCTAGCTACAATTATAAAACAAATCCCTTGCCAGCTAATGTTGGTTGATTAAAGTGTGAGTATTATTTGACACATCATGCTAAACGGCTAGCATCTTATTTCTGCCATTTTATAAAGCGTCTTTTCTGTTGGTCCACAAGATGGTGCGAGTTTAGTTGCATAAAGTATAGTTTTTTGTTTGTTTGTTTGTTTGTTTTTGTTTTTTACGTTTATGCATTTATTGCGTTTATTCCACGCAGAACAAAGAGAACTACGACCCCAAGGGGCCCCAGAGACAGGTATGGTAAAATGAACGAGTGAGTGAATGAGTGAGTGAGTGAGTGAATGAATGAAAGAGTAACGAAACCTGGAACTGAATATTTCTGTACAGTTGCGTGTTTTTTCTGTTATGTTCTGATGTTCCTTCTGTTCCATGGCAGCTCACCACACCTGCTGCGCAGACGGGTCCACAGAGGGTTCTAAAGAACCCGGGATCGGAGACCGGAAACCGATTCAACATCCCAGGTCCGTCCCCGTCCATATCCCTCTTCCTGCATAACCCGTCACAAAAACGAACCCATTTAGTAGCTATTTACAGCTTGAGCTTTCTACGAATGCCCGTGACAGAACTTAGTAATTACTCATTAATGATTGTCTGGTCGTTCGTTTTTGTCTTGCTGAGCAACTGCCATAAGGGTTTGAATTGCCGTGTTGGGCTCTGAGGTTCGGTGCTGAATTTGGCTCTGTGTTTTTCTACAGCACCAGGAAGGGTGGCGGTGCAGCCTAGCGCATCTGAATCAGCACCGTGAGTAACTCGCTTGTGTGAAGCCTTAGTCAGGTCTCCCACGTACCTGCAAGTGCATGGAAATGTGTTCATCCTGGAGGTCACAGCTAGTGTTCACAATATTCTACTGTCCTTTAGAAGACAGAACCCCCCCCCCCCCCTCCAAAAAACCCTCCATTGCAGTTAGTGACATACATCCATCTTAATTGCCATGTTGATGGCTGTATCTGACTTATGTTTTATAACATCAGTGCTCATAATGGTAAGATTGGACAGCTCACTGGTTTGTCCATCAAGGCAGTGCTGTAGTGTATATGTACTACAGGTTTTTTCAAAACTGTGTGTTTACATCACTAAAGCCCCCTTGCTATTGCACAAAAAGTCAATCCTTTAAAGGCTGCATTTATTTGTAATGCGTTGAAAATTCACTGAAATGTGCGTTCACTTTGATTGGGAACACTGTGGGTTGAGTGTGTTGACGGCAACGCTAAAGCCCGAAACGAATCCGTCTGCAGGCAGTTTTCCATCCGTAACTTCGACATCGGCCGCCCCCTGGGAAAGGGCAAGTTCGGGAACGTGTACCTGGCCCGGGAGAAGAAGCTCAACTTTCTGGTGGCTCTGAAGGTGCTCTTCAAGTCCCAGATGGAGAAGGAGGGGGTGGAGCACCAGCTGCGCAGGGAGATCGAGATCCAGTCCCACCTCAAGTCAGTGTTCTGCTACACCCTGTACTGTTCTAGACCAATCGCCTTTTCAAATGGCCTTCCCAAACACCTGCTCTGTACCAGTTACCTGCGATATTTCGCACCACTTCCCTGTACTATTCTGGAGCAGTCACCCTTTTAAAACGCATGGTTTATACAGTATATGGCCAAAAGCATCTGGACACCCCTCGGTCTGGGCCTGTTTTTCATGGTTTGGGCTAGGCCCCTTAGTGACTGCCAGTCTTAATGCTACAGTGCCTAGATTCTGGATGATTGTTTAGGGGAACTCATGGGTTCTCTGTTCTCCCCCCCACCCAAACAGACACCCCAACATCCTGCGCTTTTATAACTACTTCCATGACCGCTCGCGAGTGTACCTCATCCTGGAATACGCCCCGCGTGGCGAGATGTACAAGGAGCTGCAGCGTTGTGGTCGCTTCGACGACCAGCGCACGGCAACGGTAAGCAGTAGCGGCAACGGGCTGTGCCAGCATCTCATACACATACCCCCCACTCTCCTGTCCATACACTACACCCTCCACCTCCTCCCTGTCCCATTACATACACCTCCCGTCCATTACAACACCTCACCCTCCCTGCCTACAACCTCACCCTCCTCCCTGTCCCATTACATACACCCTCCTCCCTGTCCCATTACATACACCCTCCTCCCTGTCCCATTACATACACCCTCCACCCTCCTCCCTGTCCCATTACATACACCCTCCACCCTCCTCCCTGTCCCATTACATACACCCTCCACCCTCCTCCCTGTCCCATTACATACACCCTCCACCCTCTTCCCTGTCCCATTAAATACACCCTCCACCCTCCTCCCTGTCCCATTACATTACATTTAATTTGGCAGACGCTTTTATCCAAAGCGACGTACAATATGTGCATACCGAAGGTCATTGGAAGTACAAAACCCAGGTCTGATGAGGTCACCTCTACCTGTGTCGGCTTCCTGTCCACATGGACACTTCCCTGCTCCTCATGGATTTCCCTCCTGCCTTGAATGCCAGCTGTCCTGTATCTACACCCATGTTCCCATTTCCTGTCTGGCTGGAGACTTGTTTCCTGTCCATGCATTTGGTGCGTGTGGCGCTCCTGTAGTCTGAGCTAGTGTTTGATGCTGAGTTGGGGATGTGAGCTACGGGCACTCTGTACCCGTATGAACGACTGTGAAGGCTGTCATCTCGGCGTACGGGGATGATTATGGACTAGTTCTGTCCGCTAAGCTTATGAGTGGCAGCTGGTTACTCTGTCCTGCTGCAGTACATAGGAGACTATGCTAAGGCACTCTGTCGCTGCAGTACATGGAGGCAAGCTAACGGGCTATCCACTCCTGTCTGAAATGTGAAGGAGCTGATGCTAACAGGCTAGTCTCTGTCCTGCTGCAGTACATGGAGGAGCCAATGCTAACAGGCTAGTCTCTTTCCTGCTGCAGTACACGGAGGAGCTAATGCTAACGGTCTAGTGTTTGTCCTGCTGCAGTATATGGAGGAGCGAATGCTAACAGGCTAGTCTCTGTTCTCCTGCGGTATATGGAGGAGCGAATGCTAAGGGGCTTGTCTCTATCCTTCTGCAGTATATCAAGGAGCGAATGCTAACGGTCTAGTCTCTGTCCTGCTGCAGTACATGGAGGAGCGAATGCTAACGGGCTAGTCTCTGTCCTGCTGCAGTACATGGAGGAGCGAATGCTAACGGGCTAGTCTCTCTCCTGTTGCAATACGTGAAGGAGCTGATGCTAACGGGCTAGTCTCTGTCCTGCTGCAGTATATGGAGGAGTGAATGCTAATGGGCTAGTCTCTGTCCTGCTGTACATGGAGGAGCGAATGCTAACAGGCTAGTCTCTGTCCTGCTGCTGTACATGGAGGAGCGAATGCTAACAGGCTAGTCTCTGTCCTGCTGCAGTACATGGAGGAGCTAATGCTAACGGTCTAGTGTTTGTCCTGCTGCAGTATATGGAGGAGCGAATGCTAACAGGCTAGTCTCTGTCCTGCTGTACATGGAGGAGCGAATGCTAACGGGCTAGTCTCTGTCCTGCTGCTGTACATGGAGGAGCGAATGCTAACAGGCTAGTCTCTGTCCTGCTGCAGTACATGGAGGAGCTGTCGGATGCGCTGCTGTACTGCCATGAGAGGAAGGTGATCCATCGCGACATCAAACCGGAGAACCTGCTGCTGGGCTTCAGGGGGGAGCTCAAGATCGCAGACTTCGGCTGGTCTGTCCACGCGCCGTCCCTCAGGTAAGGCACACAGACGCTCTCACACAAACGCTTACACACACACACGGTGTGTAGGACATTTATTATAAGCTCATGTTGATTTGTTGTCTAAGTTGCATGAAGGTGTAAATTAAATGCTCACCTTTAACCTCTTAAATGGACTGACTCGCTGCTTGTGTGTTTCGCGGGCGCGTTATGAAAAGGGTGGTGTGTTGACTCACTGTCTGTGACCCCCCTAGGCGGCGCACAATGTGCGGGACGCTGGACTACCTGCCGCCTGAGATGGTGGAGGGGCGCACCCACGATGAGAAGGTGGACCTGTGGTGCATCGGTGTGCTCTGCTACGAGTGTCTGGTGGGGAACCCCCCCTTCGAGACAGAGAGCCACCGCGACACCTACAAACGCATCACCAAGGTGAGTCACCAAGGTGGACCAATCAGCTTCTCTGTAGGGCCCGGCCTGCACTCATGGTGAGAGCCTTTACTGACTGAGCCACTTTATAGATAATTTACTGACTGAGCCGCTCTGGGCTGTGGTCTGTTGAAGCTGAAAGTGTGCCCCCCTCTCTCCGGTGCAGGTGGACCTGCAGTTCCCCAAGGTGGTGTCGGAAGGGGCGCGGGACCTGATCTCCCGGCTGCTGAGGCACAGCCCCTCCCTGCGCCTCCGCCTGCAAGACGTCGTGCAGCACCCCTGGGTGCGCAACAACTCTCGCAGGGTCCTCCCGCCTGTCTACACCCCGCAGAAGGCCTGAGCCTCACCCCGGAGTGGAAATGCCCCGGGCTCACTGTATGGGAGTGAACTGGCAATCCCTCCGGGCACTGCAGCTGCAGGGGAGCCATTCTCCCTAATGACTGGCCTCTGAAGCTGGGCTTCTAGTAGTGGAAACATCAAATTTTATTTCTTTTCTTTTTTTATTTACTGAAATTAGTATATTTTTAATTGGAAGGTAGTATCTGTGGGTGGCATCTTAAACTTTGTAAATAATGTTACTTTTTTCTTTTTGTCACATCTGTTTGTATATACTTATATTATAATAAAATTTAAAAAAAGTACCATGCTAATCGTTTTTTTGTAAACTGGCATTACAAGCTCGGTCAAGTCTCGTTGCCTGGCGGTGTGGATCCCTCCGTCTCGTGCCCTCCGCCTCCACGCATGCGTTGTACATTTTCACGTCGCGAAACGATCGGTTCCTGGAGCTCTGAGGGAATAATGGCGCTGAATGGCGGAATGCCTCGTGGCAAATCTCATTCAGTCGAGACCTATAAATAACGTTCATTGCTTCGGCCGGGCGCCTGCCCCCCTTCCCCCAAACAGATTAGGTTCACCCGATGCTGTTCACCGTTAGATGGATGCTTGACTCCGCGAGTCACCATTGAGGAGAGTGGCATTATCTTCACACTAACACCCAAATTCCTGCCTAAAATTCACGTTTTAGTTGTTGAAAAGGGGTATCAATTGCAGTCTTGTAGCTTGTATCAATTCACACGTGCAACGGCCGGTGTCCATTTCAAACTGTTTAACAGTTCCCGTCGAGATGTTCCTCGAACACTCCACGTAAATTTGGCTGAAGACGACTACTACGTCCTCTTCTATGGGTGATTAACCGTATTATCAGGTCCGAGAGCTTGGCTCAGAATTCAGCCGGTTTGCATTCTACTCACGGTTATTTTAAACGTAGACCGAATTACCGCCCGCATCATTGGTTATAGTCAACATGTATTATTTATTTGGCTTAATTTTATTTATTGTCTTTCTCAGCCGCACAGGCCTGAAATTGCCCTGGGGGTCTTCCTGCTTGCGAGTCTCGTGTACTTCTCTCTCAGTGGATTGGTCGCGTACGATTGCGTGCTTGACCAAATATGGGCAGAGGTTCCGGTGCATGATTGTAATACAGTATATTGATGAAACGACTGTGGGAACAAACGTGAAAATTACAGCGCCCCTGTGGTTGCGTGTGTGACCGCTCTCATAAGGAGTATTCTAGAATGAAACTATTTTAACAAGTAGGCTCAGAACGGGCCAGTCACATTAAGCCAGCTGTTCATAATAGTAGCCTAACGTGCATGTGAATACGTTTTTTTGATAACGTAGATAAGTGTATCTTTGCTTTTTGAAATTATGGAACCAGCGTTATAGGTACATTTGGCAACCGTTTGCAATGTTTATTTACACATGGCTGATTCATATTTTTATCGTCGCCTAACGTCGGTCACATTAGTTATTTTTATTTATTTTTTTATCTAAAATTATTTATTCCAACCAATAAAGAGTATGGCGACAAGGTAGCGTGGCCGAGCGGTCTAAGGCGCTGGATTAAGGCTCCAGTCTCTTCGGGGGCGTGGGTTCGAATCCCACCGCTGCCAATACTTTTCAATTTACGTTACGATTAAACATTTGAATCCATAATAAGTAACGTTAACCAAAAAAAGGGGTATTTGTAGAAAAGCACTGTGCAAATTGTAAGTTCCACCGGCGTATGTCATACATGTTATAGGCTACGGTAGACTACCCTACACGTTTTTATTTTAAATGTGGGTATTGGGGACTGTGAAAGTGAACCATAGTGTTTGGTTTTCCACGGCGACTAACGACTGCGTACATATACCGACTCACAACCGCTGAACACCGCACATGCTTCACTAAACCGACTTGTCCATATCCTATAGTCTGTTCGGTGTACAGCAGGGTTATCACCCCACCCCCTTCGAGGACCGCCATTTTGTTGGAGGTTGGAGAATCCTATCTCTCCACACATTAAACCAAAACGTTTAGCGGCGTGCAATACGACCCCCGGACTCGAATTTTTTCCTCCACAACATCTAGAACCGACACATCCCCCTTGCCCCTCTTCCCTTATGTCTGTAAGATGCTGTGTGCCATTTCAGCGACGCAATAGCCGCCTTCCTCTCGCCATCCTTATGACCACCCCTTCCAACCGAGAAGCTTCCCGGATGACGAATGACGTCAACAAGCCATCTTTGTTCCCTTAATGCAGCCGACTATTTTTTTATATGTACATAGCGACTCGGAGGACACCAGCAGTAGCGGTCCTGCCAGAATAAATAGCCACGGGCGAGGTGCGGCAGAAACCAAATACACCGAACGGCGATAACCAAAAGGGGGGAAAACGCATCTTGACTGTAAACATAATCACTCCCTTTCCTCAGAACCAACAGGGGATAGATTCGGTCTGAGAAGGAGAAAGGGAGCGAGACACGGTTCAGGCAAACCACGGTTCAGCCATTTAACGCTCCCTTCCGAGTGGACTAGCACGCGCTAATAACCCTCAATACGAGATGTGAGTACAACTGTTACACCTGTTTATTATTTATTGTGTCCGTGTTTGCACGATATTCTATAATATGCACTTGTCATGCTCAGGGTTCAGAGAAGGACCGTTTTATCTGTTGCTCGCGAGCCCAGAAGGCTGATGAGAGTAGCCTAAATAAATAAATAAATGAGCAATTGCCTCTGCACGAATTAGACGCTCCGTTCAATCTGGTTTGTGCAGGTTTAGGTGGTTTGTATAAATAAAAGATTTGTCTTTTTATTGATCAGTTTATTATATTTGTCAAAAGGATGTGATTTATATGTTTGTGTAAATACCTTACTGGTCTG
Source organism: Anguilla rostrata (assembly GCF_018555375.3). Taxonomy (NCBI): domain Eukaryota; kingdom Metazoa; phylum Chordata; class Actinopteri; order Anguilliformes; family Anguillidae; genus Anguilla; species Anguilla rostrata. The sequence goes on from NC_057941.1 coordinate 53,883,369, forward strand.
GGGTAGCTTATTCTAAAGGCTATAAATAGCCTTTTCCCCAGTTCAACAGATCTCTTATCCCGACATGTTTACATGTGCTTACCCCCACAGACACTGTATTTTATTTGATATTTTCTACATATTTACTCATCATTTATTTAATATTCAGTATTTAATATTATATTACGCATTTTTCCACGTATAACGGAGAGTTGTGTCGCCTATGTATCAGACATGGGCGAAAACGCGTTTTACCGGTTTAGACTGGTTTGATGGGAATAGGTCCTTTATTTATCTGGTTAGGCTACATATTTAAAATTTTGTAAATCAAAGTGCGCATATGTATAGGCTGTTCAATGCACATTGCGAACGCAATTCAGTGCGTGGGAATTTGCATTAGTGGCGATCTAGCGTCAATAAGCAACTGTATTGCCGTTAATAGAAAATGATTATAATGCAATTCTGTATGTTTAATATATATTTACTAACGCCTAGTTATTTGCATTCATCGTTTTACGTTGTGGGTGTTGCTTCTGTTAACACTTAAACGTTTAGTCTAACGAACATTATAGCTCTTCTGCTAATGGGAATGGTTATCTAAATGATATTGGGTTAAAACATGAGGGTGTGGGGGTGTTTTTGATCATTTTTTCGAGGTTGATATTCCAGGACAGCTTTTACACATTACACACTTCTACTGTGGTGGGTAATCGCGACTGTGCGTCTGCTCTTCGTGATTCCGTGTAGCCGCGCACGCGACAGCGATGGTTTACACAGGGCGCCAGGTGTTCCTCGCCGAGAGAAGATGGCCGTGACGGTCTCTTTTCCCCACTCTGTCCACAGATAACGTTAGCTGTACACAAGCGCTCACATATTACCGCGATGAACACATAGTGGTCTTAATTTTCAAACAGGTTATACCTGTTTTTCTTATTGGACCATTAATTTGTGCGTCTGTGTTTTTTTTTCTCGTCGTCTCTTTTCATAAATACGAATTCCAACGACGCTCATTTCTGACTGCTGCTTGTTTTTCACGTGCTGATAGTGGGGTCGATACGAGCCCCCCAGGACCCACCCCCCAACCCCACAAAAAAGAAATATATATGTAAATGTGATTGTTTGAGACAAAAGAGTGCCTATTGCTCTGTGTACATTTTATACCCCTTGATATAACATTCTTGTATATAAGTATGATATAATGCATCATTTTATTACTATATTATTTTTGATGATTCACGCTTTTCGAATGGACGCCTTTCCCACGTGGCCCTGGTTGAACGGTATGGGGGTGTTGTCATTAACCCTTTGGAAACCTGTCTTTATCTTTTATGGGAATTTAATTTTATTTTTAAGCTAACTGAAGCACGTCCACATGGTGTACGCCATGAACGGTCAACCTAAGAGAGGAAAACGTTTAAAAATCAGAAATTAATAATTGTTATAATTTCTTGCCAAGGACTGTTTGATACATAGACATGCACGGCCTCAAACGAAATCATCAAAGGCTTGCGACTTTGCTGAAAATCGTATGAGATTTATCCCTGGCGCAATCATGTTTGACCTGCACGGTCCTTTCCCCAGGACGCCTGGCCTACACGATCAATCGTTCATCGCTTCTTGCTCTTGTTGAATAATGAACAAAACCGAAAACATTAATCGAGCAACAGAATGGTCGGGAAAATCTCTGTATCTAAACAAAAATAGATATTGATTGAAGACACGTTTTAATGTAGGCCTAGCCCGCGTCCATCCACCTGTTTGTGTCTTGTTGCGCTTCATAAATAGCACTTCATAAATCTACAACCATCTTTGTGCCTATATCGTTGCACGCCATCTTCCAGTCGAGTGTAACTGCCTTTGATTAATGCATCCTTGGACAACTCGTTACTTTAATATTTTATTGCTCGCCAGCAGTGGGCTATTCACTCCAGTCGAACTAGCGCCGTGTCCCTCGAGATCACCGGATTTATCCACTTAGCCGAGGTCGCAGTCTGCATTCACAGATGCCCACAAAATGCCCTCTAATACTGTGTTTACCCTATACAGTAGAATTATGTATGACTGGGATCTATAGTAGACCAACGTAATGTCGGGGTTTAAGTCGTGTATGTGAGTGTATTGAAATTTAAGTCGTGTATGTGAGTGTATTCAAATATAGCCGTCTATCTCGGCGGTTTCCTGGCAAATCAGGCTGTGTTGGACAATGCAAGGAGAACTGTCGCCTGTGCGCGTGTATGCGCGCGCGTAATTGTCTGTTTTTCTATGATGGGGCGGAGGCGTGCTGCTTGCTTTTATTATAACGGCGAATGCCACTCGCGCGCTTGGCATGGTGTTTGCGGGGTACAGTTAATATTAACGTGTCGACAACGCATTCCGTCCGTCAGTTTCAGTTTCATCCAATTTCCCTGATGCTGATGATGGCAGATTTCGTAAGTGAAGGTGAAAGGAGACGAAGGCTGGATTTACCGTCTAAAAATAGAGCGCGGTGTAAACGAGACGGAAAACACAACACCAGCGAACGCCATCAGTATCTTAGCGCGGAAAGAGGCTTCCCGAAGCGCGTCTCCGAACACGGTCCCGTTTGCAGGTTCACCGAGCGCGCAGGGCGTCCTGGTGTCACCGGTTTAGCCAGCGTGGCCGAGGCAACGTTGCCTGAAAAAAGGCACGCGAGTAGATTAAGCGTGTAAAGATTGAAGCCAGCTACAGGGGGGATTAATATGAGTGGGTGGAGGTTGGGGGGTGCTCTTAAAGGTGACCTTTATACAGGGTTTTGTCTCCCTCTGGTGGTTAGAGTTTAACCTTGCAGCCGTGCATAATTTCTTCAAATAGGCATGAACGCGTTTTTTATTCATAATGTAATTGCTTATTATGGGATCTTATGATGTGCACCCGTTTGACATCACAAATAAGTACGTGCTGGTAGTTTTAATTTTTATTGTTTTGTATTGAAGTTAGCTCTTAGAGAAATGTGTGTGTGAGAGAGAGTTTGCATGTGTCTTGTGTGTCTGAGTGTGTGTGCGCTCCAGAGTAGGTGCAGTGTGTGTGTTTGCGATCATTTTTGAGGTTTTGTTGCTCCCTCGTGGCATCAGAATAGCCTACTGACCAATGGGGGGTGGGGGGTGGAAGGGGGGGCTTGGGCAGGGGGAGTGCATGTGCAGGTCCCCACAATCTCAC
>NC_057941.1:53889021-53934021 GCF_018555375.3 Anguilla rostrata
GGAGCGGGACCAGAAGCTGTCGGAGCTGGACGACCGGGCCGACGCCCTGCAGGCGGGCGCCTCCCAGTTTGAGACCAGCGCCGCCAAGCTGAAGAACAAGTACTGGTGGAAGAACGCTAAGGTGAGCCGCTGTGTTAAGGCACTGCGTTCAGTCACTGAGCATTCAGGAACTGTGTTAAGGACCAGGCACTGCATTAAGAATCAAAAGGCGGCAACCTCTGTGGATGCCACCTTTTGAACAGAAACTAGAGCGGAGTTCCACCAATCACAGAACACATTGGTAGGAAGAAAATGAGGTGAGGGTGATTGGTGGATACTTTGTGCACCTCTAGGATCCCTGTATGGCTATAGGCAGTTTAACCTGAAGGTTTCCACAGTTACTGTTGGTTTTGTTCTGTTTGTTGTTACCAACATGCTCTGTGATTGGTGGAGTGCTCCTCTCTGGTGATGATGCCAATGGCCCGTCCATATGTGACTATCCCTGGTATAAAGGGTGTTGCTAGGACAGCAGCGTCCAATCAGGGCCTGCGTAAATCAGGAAGAGCGACTAACCAGGACAGCCGAGTCCAATCAGAGCCTGGCTTTCTGTCATTACTCATTTATAAGCGCTCACCCAGTGAAGCCTGCAGTTAATGCTTTTTGGATAAGCGCACTCATTCAGTCTCTCACTCAATGGCTGCTAATTTGTTAGAGCACCTTACAGTCACTGTCACAGATCCAGGCCCTGAGGAATAAAGCAGCTTCATTATGCATGCGTGTATCCGGATCCTGTGATTGGCCCAAAGCATTGCAACAAATTATATATCCTTTTCTGTGATTGGCCCAAAGGACTGCAATGAGTTATGTATGCCCTTCTGTGACTGGCCCGAAGCATTGAGTTATGTGTACTCTTGTAAAATGGGACACATCATCCAGTTCACATAATAAATAATATATAAATAATAATTCTTCTCCCCCCCCCCTCCCTCTCTCTCTCTTTCTTTCTCTCTCTCTTTCTATCAGATGATGATTATCCTGGGAGTGATATGTGTGATTGTTCTCATTGTGATCATCGGTAAGAAGGCGATCCGTTTCCGTTTCAGTTTGATGATGCGTGTCACAGCCATGACCAGCTTCAGCCTCTATCCTGCTGTTCTGTGTCTCTGATAAATCTAATCACTACATTTTACATTCATATCAATCACATCCAGTACAGGCAGACACCATCACAGAGCTTTGGATTTCTGTTACCTTTTACAGCTGTCTCTGTCATCACTAGCAGACGGACTGACTGTTGAAAGTTATCTAACATTTATCAGTGTGATTTAAGAAGACCCAGTGAATGAAGATTTACCACAAAATAAATAATGCTTTTCTTCTCTCCATCTCCATCTCTCTCTCTCTCTGTCTGCAGTCTACTTCAGCACCTAATTCGGGGGTCCCCCCGCACCTGTCAGCACTCATGACGCCCAATTCCAAGCAACAGAAACAGAAAACCCTTTGAAACTATGAGGAAAAAAAAGAGCCCCACTGACTGCCCCAGTTAACTGCCCCAGCTCCCTGCCCCTGCCCCTGACCCTGCCCCTGACCCACCCCCTCTTCGCTTTGGGATCCTCTGTCCTGTGAGTCCGCTGTTCTTGTAAATAGTTCCTGCTTTTCTTATCCGTAGTTAAAAATATGGTTCCATTATCAGCGTTATTACTGACAAAACAACAACAAAAAACAAAAACAAAAACAAAAAAAAACAAAGACCAAGGCAAATTATTGTTATATACCAAGATATGATGATATGATATATAATATATATTTTTGTTTTTTGTAGAGTTTTATTCTGAGATAATGTTTTTTGTAGGTTGTGTGTGGGTGTGTGTTTGTATTTTTTTAATTTTGTATTGATTTATTTTTGCTTCAGATTTTAACTACTGCCTGTTATTTGGAGTGACTCTCTCTCGCTCTCTCTCTCTCTCTCCCCCTGTCTTTCTCTCTCCTTTTCTCTCTTTCACCTGTCTGTTTCTGTCTTGGAAGTTTCAATGTTTCTCTGGATTCTTGCACAGAGAACCGGTGTTAATTTCCTTGAACAGTGCTTGTCAACCAGTATTCACCCTCTCCCTCTCTCTCCCTCTCTCTCCCTCTCACTCTCTGTCTCTTTTCTTCCTGTGTAGCCCTCAGTAAGGCTTCTTCTTTCTGACTCTCCTCTTTTTAGTCTCCCTTCTTTTTTGTGAACTGCCACAGTAGAACTGGACCAACGTATGCAGGCGTTACTTTCTATTTTAAACTTTCTTTAGTGTCTTACCTCTTCAACATTCCTCAATAGCAGTGTAGTACTATGCTGACTATATAACACATATATGTATAAGTGTGCTTAAAAAGTAAGAAATTGAGTCTCGAGGCATAATCGCTAAAACTAAATAACCCTTAACCGGCGTGAAGAGAACGATTCTGCTGAATATTTTAAAAACATTTTGTGAAGTACGCGCCCGGGAGGAGTGGGTAGTGCTCAGGATCGAAACGCTGGTCCCAAACCTTGTGGGGACGTCGTCTGAACGAATATGTGTTATTTGGGAACTAAGCCACGCCCCCCAGAAGCAAGCAGTGCTGTGTGCTTGCAGGGGCGGAGTTAACGAGGGTAATGCTAATGAGGGGATGGGTCCTAAATCAGAGGGCACGCTGTTGATCGATCGTTCTGCACGTGGAAAGACAAAACAAAAGTGAATATTACATAAATAAAATAGTTTGTGTCTAGCCCAGTCTTAGACACAGTCGCACACACACAGATATTCCTGCCTACAGCTTTGTCTCCTGTTTCTCTAGAGGGGGGGAGTTGTTGAAAATGAACACACCCAAAGATGGGAATTAAGCTGCACAGACCCCCTGGTCCACAAAGTCAGAAAGTCAGCATGCCCCACACGCCCACATGCCCACTGTCAGGAGGCCAACTGCCACGCCCCCTGATTGTTTAAAAAAAGAAAAGAAAACTTCTGATCCAGAGTGGAATATTTAAAGGGTAATGTCTGCTTTTGCCACCTAAATCCACCAAAGCACAAGATGTTAGAACGCGGAAGTCCCCGGGGCATTATGATGGCTGGATGACATCATAATGGGAAATGAATAGAATGCGGAATGCTGGCGGGTGGGCGGGGCTTTGCTGACGCTGCCACCCTGTTGCTTTTCTTTCCCTCCCAAGCTGCTGCCTTTGTTTCAGTTTTGAAAACGCGGAAATTATGATAGATTATATTTCTATAGATGTGTACATATGTATTTTTATGTGTGAGCCTCAGACAGACCGGCTCTCAGCTCTCTCAGGGTCCTTAACCTACTGCCACTCGAGGGCTGCCTCGTGTCTGTCTGCTGTCCCGTGTGTGTGTGTGTGTGTGTGTGTGTGTGTGTCCTGCTCTGTAGTGCTCACTGCCAGGCCGGGGGGGGGGGCCGGGGGTGGCCGGGGGGCGTTTACCCAGCGCTCCTACAGCACCTGCCCTCCTGTCTTATTATTTAACTATTTAACCTTCGTTCCCTGTCTTTGCCCTTTGTAGCGTAGGGCTAAACCCCCAGTACAGGCTGTTCCACTCCCGTCTACCGCCATCCCGCTCATATGACCGTGGGTCCCAGAGTTCACAGCGTCTAAGCCACAACCGGAGCCGGCCCTCAGGTTTAGAGGGCCCCAAACACGAATGTTGTGGCCCCAAAGTGCTCCACCCAAAAGCACACCCACCTTCCTTTGTGTGGCCCAGGGATGACTGTTGTCCTGACTGACTGCCTGCTGTGTGTGTGCCAGGCTGCAGTGTGTGTGCCAGGCTGCAGTGTGTGTACCAGGCTGCTGTGTGTGTGCCAGGCTGCAGTGTGTGTACCAGGCTGCAGTGTGTGTACCAGGCTGCTGTGTGTGTGCCAGGCTGCAGTGTGTGTACCAGTGGCTGACTCTGTGTGTGTGTGTGTGTGTGTGTGTGTGTGTGTATGAGCATGTGCACGCCTGGTGGTTTGTGCGATCCGCACGTGGCCCCACCCCCCCGGGCAACGTCCCTGCCTTATCCACCCAGATTAGGCCACTTTAAACCCAGGACAAGCTGTTCCCCTGACAACACTGTAAGACAGCCTGTGGGAGGGAACAGAACACTGGCAGCAGCCAATGGAGGGCTGTCATGTGGGCGGGGCCAGGGCTGAGGCTGAGCTGGTGTGGAGCCATCTGTAATACTTTCTTTCTTTCTCTCTTTTTTGCCCTCCACCTCACTCTCTCATCCATCTTTATCTCTTTTGTCTTCCTAGCAGAAGGAGGTGTCATTTACTCCCCTTTTCTCTCTTTGAACGAGACAAAAAAGCACTAAAAACTCCCCCCCACACCCTCTCACTTTCAGCCTTTCAGAAAATAACCTGCACAGATTTCATTCCCTCCCCCCCCCCCCAAAAAAAAACACAAAACATTATCTTTCTTTCAAATCAAGCGAAACTAATTCACCAAATGACCAAAGACCAGGCCGATGCTCTGTTTGCATAGACGAGCTGATGGGTACAGGTTCATTACGTAACTCACTGGACTTTAACAGAAGTGAATTAAAACATTAATGAAATGAAATGTTGTGAAATGTAATCTGGTGGTAGTGTAGATGGCGGCTGTGGTGTTTGGTCTAGCTGTGCTGAGATGCTGAGCTGTGATAAGGGGGCTACTGAGCGCTGGCATTGGCTACCTGCCCCTGTAATTCAGACGCTTTCAGGGACTTTTTCTCAACTTCACTCAGAAGCTGTGGGCCGTATAGAACTCCTCCTCCCCGTGACACAGAGAAACTAAAGATGTAAACGGAGGTGTTTCTGCCTCTTAATCTCCACCGGCCAACAGTGCCGCTGTCTCGTCCCTCCAAAAATAAAATCCAAAAGCGTGCGTAAATTAAAACCGGCGACAACAGCGTGCTTCCTCTGTCCAAGTCTCCCGATTGGATAAATAATGCAGACACATGCTTCTACTGACCAATCATAGCACAACTCTTCTTCGGAACGTTTGTGTGTGTCTCTGTGATGCTGACAATGAATTAAAATCACTTAACAGATTTACCTAAATGTAATCTCTATCGCTGTTAAACATCAAAAAAAAAAGAAAAAAGAAAAAAAAAAGATCTATATTGTGTGATGTTGTAGTGTGGGGGTGTTTTGGGGGAAGGGGTCCTATTTTTCGTTTTTTCCAGATATTAATAGATCTAAAAATTTTGAGAGGAAAAAAAACCTTCCAGAAATAATCAGTTAATGACGAATTGGAATCATTGTAGATGGAACGTTAGTTTGGCCAAAAATTACCGTCCTATAGAGAGGCGTCCAACAAATGGGGTCCTTCTGTATTTGCGGGGGTTGACGTGACAAGAGTCAATTTGCAGAGGACATAAACAGATTAGTGTACACCCAAGCGTGGGGTCATCAAAACAATTAAGGGCCGTCCCAAGAGTGCTTTAAACATGACAGTGAAAAGGACACAAACCTGATGTGTGTGTGTATTCGTTTATCTGTTTATTTATTTTATTTTTTTGTGGGAATGGGTGGTCTTATCTTTAATGTACTGCAACCTTTTGGTGTGAGTTTTGGGCCGGAGATGGGGGGTGGGGGGATGGGGGTGGAATTTGTAGGGGTAGGATATGTGGAGTTGAAGGGGGGGGGCATGTTGGATTTCTCCAACCTGTACAAACAGTTCTTTGTTTTCAACACAGGAGGGAACCTATGAAGACATTGTAACTGCTCAGGGGGGCATAAATTCACCATGTCTGACCCCCCCCCCAACCCCAACCCCCCCCCTCTCCTTCTGCACACAAGCCATTTTCACCTGTTTATTTAATGATCGTTTATGTGGATGTTTACAGTGGACTTGGGCGATGCTCCGTATGCTTGTACAGCGCAGTCAACGTTGGTTAAACGCCAGAGTAACGCTCGTCTAACGTTGTGAACATGTGAGAGTGTGAGGCGCTGGATCATTTCACTGTGGCCTGACAGTGTTTGGGGTCCACTGCCCACCCCTGCTACTGCCACTGCAGTTAAACATTCAGGTGCTCTCACACACACACACTCATACACACACACACACACTCGTATACTCATACACACACACACACTCATACACACACACACACACACACACTCGTATACTCATACACACACACACACACATGCTCATACACTTATGATGCACACAGGCACACATGAACATACACACACGCACAAACATACACACACACACACGCTCACTCACTCAGTCACTCACTCACTCACACTCACACAAATGCACACACATGTTCAGAAGCGCCAGACAGCAGGTGTGTGTGGATCAAACTAGTGGTTGATAGATGGAAATGCTGGAGAAAGTTCAGCTGGGGAAATGTCATGTGACTGTATGTCGGTCCCAATGCATTCTGGGATTGTTTTTTACCCCCTTTGTGTTCCTGTCCCAGCAATGGAGCAATGTTCCAGAAGGTTTAAAGTTTTTGAAAAGGGAGCCAAATTGCTGTATTGATGTAATTGTATTTAAATGTATTTATTTATTTATTTATTTGTTTGTTTGTTTTTGGGGATTTGTTTGGAAGGGTTAGGAACGGAGGGTTTACAGGAAGGAAGACATTACTCAAGGTCACAGGCCTCTTAGGAGGGACTAGGCTGGGTGATCATGGGTAACGTAGTCTTTGTGTAGTTTTTTTTTCCAATTTATTTTCATTTAACTTGGGGTTGGATATTCAAACGGAATGGATAATAAATGTAACTAAACGAAACAATTGGAAAACCGGAAGTACATACAAAATTGTAGAGGAAATCCATCAATGTCTTATTATACTGAGAAACATCATGGGAAAATATATATATATTGGAAAAAAACAATAATGATGATGATCTGTGTTTATTGTTCCAAGTTAGAAAATAAAAATGTGTGTGTGTGTTTGAAAATAAATGACAACATTAAAGTAAATAAAAATATATAATAAAATGGGTCCATTCATCTCGGAGTAGTAATTACGGCTTTGATATGAAAGGGCCATGGCCATGGTTCTCTTCCTTTCTCTTACAGAGATAAACGCTTCATACAGGTGGTTTTCATTCTGGGCCCCACCCCTGCTGGGTGGGGTGAGAGGGGGGGTTCCCAAACTGGGATCATGAGAGGGGTAGAGTGAGGTCATGAGTTGGCAAGTTTAAAAGATGTAACTTGATGTATGAGGCACACTTTTCATTGATCTTTCACGCCGGTCCACTGATACACAGTCTTAGTCACAGTGCCCATGTTAATGTACATTTAGATACACATTACACATTACAGGCATTTAGCAGATGCACTTACCAGAGTGACTTAAAACTTTTTACAACTTTTCCATATACATTGCATTAATTTATTAGTTTATACAGCTGGATATATGCGGAAGCAATGCAGCTCAAGGGTACAAGGGGCCTACCAGGGAATTGAACTTTTAGGTTACAAGACCAGCTCTTTACCCGTTCCACTGCCACCCTAAGTACTTACATTGCCAGTCACTGGAGTTTTTCTGAGACCATGTTGCTCATTTAGGCAACATGTAGATTTACATTTTAACCAATCAGCTGTACATTTGTTTGCTGGGCTGCCAATCAGAAGTAAACTTAGTAAATGTCAAAACAGAATGTACACCACCTTTCACCCCCCCTAGCAACGGCCCTGGGTGGGCAGCCTACTGGCCTACTGGCTGCACGTCTTGTCTGTAACACCCGGAACCAGTCAATACCGGCACCAGAAAAAAAAAAAATACCAGCCAATTAGGTGAGAGCAGGTGGGTGTGATCAAAAACACTGCATCTGACCGAAGAAAGAGAAAACAATCGTAAAAAAAAGTAAATTTCACTTTCTGAAGTTTTTTGATCTGTATAACATTTCAGTTTTACGGTGTGTTTATCGATCGGTCCCGGTAGTTTTGTGTGTGAGGAAAGATAAAGGTATCTGGTCTCACTGCATATCCGGGCGCGGTGCACATTGCATACATGTGTGGAAGGAGGGCAGTCTGTACAAGTCCTAAATCTAATCCCCCTCTGCCTTAACTGGCCCAACGGCGGGCTGTCCCTCCCACCAGACAGATCAGGTACAGCCCCCCCCCCCCTCGCCTTATCGCCCGGGGCCCCCCCTTATCGGCTGCACGGTGGGGCTGCTCGATGGGGCTGCTCTGTGGTGGCTGCTCTGTGGCAGCTGCACAGTGGGGGCTGCTCGATGGGGCTGCTCGTTGGGGCTGCTCAATGGCGGCTGCTCAATGGGCTTGCTCTGTGGGGCTGCTCGATCGGGGCTGCTCGATGGCGGCTGCTCAATGGGGCTGCTCTGTGGGGCTGCACGGTGGCGGCTGCTCGATGGGGCTGCACGGTGGGGGCTGCTCGATGGGGCTGCTGAATGGGCCTGCTCAATGGCGGCTCCACTCCTCCAGCCGCGTGACTGCAGCAGGTGGGTTGAGATAAAGCTTCAGCGTCACTCCCCTGGTTCCCGCAGACTCACGTGGAACCGAGCATGCCGCCCAGCGCCTGGATGTTATGGTCGTAAATACCCGAGGAGCAGCGGCCGCAGGAACCACAAGCTGGTCCTGACTTATCATGAGAAAAATACTCTCAAAAAGTAAACAAACATCGACAATGTAGTCATAATCATGATCTGAACTGCAGATGTGCTTAGAAATTAACATGCACTGAAATAATACGAGGGACAATTATCATCCTCGGGAATCCTTAAGGAATTTGGCTTTGTTCAAATAGGTAGGAATCTGAACACTGCTGATGCGCGCATATTCCAGGTACAGCGGGACAAATACCGCCCCGTTCCAGAACGAAAGTAGGACTCAGCGTTCCATTTTGAGACAGAGTACACTGGAGCATGCACGCTGCAACGTGACGGCCCGGACCCGTGCCACGAGCTCCGCCCACTTCAGGCTGTCTCGGTATTATTGGGCGGCGCTGGGTGGGGTCAGCGCTGTTGAGCAGCCAATGGCCGCGGCCCGGGGGAGGACCGAAGCGCCCAGGCACGTGGAGCTCTGCGTGTACGGTGGTGTGTTCACGAAAATGTGGCACTCACGATAGACAAAAAGCAAGGAGATTGAGTACTGCAAGTCTGAGAACATTTGTGGTCCCAATACTGATACAATTAATTGTTTTATTTACCTCTACCTCAACGCCATACTTGATACATATGGACTCTACGTTGGCTGGACAAAAACTGCGTTTATCTGACTGAAAAGGTAAGAGTGGAATTGCTTCTTTCTTCTTTAACACAAATAAAGTTGGGCGTTTTGTGTACCCGACTGTAGGGCTACACAGCCATGTTTGAATCAGTTGTTTTAGATTGTTTGTATTTAACGGAGTGGCGTTTATAATGGTTTACTACGGTGTTTAAAGATGCACAGGTTAAAAAACCCGAATCACAGTCTAAGGGGGTTTATCCGCGTTTCCGTATAGCACGAGCTTTAGCTGAATAATAAGCTGGGGGTACGGGCTGTTCTTGCTCGTTCACGCGGACTGCGCGGACATTCGGATAAACATGTTTATATATAGCCTAGGCCTACTTGGAGTCTGTGGCTGTTTTATTTGGTTCGCCACTGCACTGATTGCAAGTTGCACATATTCCAGCTAAAGGTGTAAGCTAAGCTTGTGGAGCTGATCATTGAACCCAGTAGTAGCCTACGTTTTTTTAGGGTTGTAGCCTACATTTGTTGTGCGAATATATGGGTCTGTTCAATGTGAGATGAGGTTTCATGTATTTATTATTTTACCTTACAGGCTAAAGCTAAAAATGCATTTGTCTCACAAATGTTCAGAAACCGTCAGTGGTATTTCGTTTCCGAAGATGCACTGAGATTCGAATTAAATGTGATGAAACGCATTTCGCCGTTCGTACGATGATAGGACAGTCGCAGGATTAAAAAAGGAAACGCACGTATAAGGCTTCCAGAAGTGAATGTTCAAGTTTACAACCTGTACTTAACAATAAAATCTACTTTCATTACGAAACGGTGAGTCGCTGGTTACGGTGTGGTGCTCGCTTGGGTTCATTGCGGTTGTTCTCCAATCTGAACATGGGTTGCGATCATATTGAACACCTGACGCTGGCAGTCGCCATACCCAAGAGAAGGGGCTGGCTCCTGATGAATAGCCCAACAGCCGCTTCCAGCAGTAATTCCCTCTCGTATCAGCCTAGGCGTCACAAAGAAGATTGACACTTTGTTGTTAAAATTCGGACGAGAAGTAGCTGCACAGCGGCTGCGGTTTTGCATTGGGTGACAATGTAACATGAAAAAGACCGTGTACCTTGTGAACCCCGCATGACGTTTGTGCATTTCATGGCCGGTTCTAAGGCATTTTAAATAATTGGCTTGTCGTTCTCTCGGGCCTTCTATTCAAAAGAAGTCCAGAGTACAAAGCCCTTCCGGTTCTTGCTGTCGGTAAATACTGGTCTGTACGTGGCTGCTGTAGAAGAGGGCGGTGGTCGCTGGCGTGTTACCTCTACTAGTACTATTACTACTACTACTATACTACTGCTACTACTACAACTGTTACCCCTGCTGCTGCTACTATTGCTACTACTGTACAACTATTACTACTGCTGCTGCTATTATTACTATTACTACCACTACTAGGACTTCTGTTACTGTGGCTAATAGCAATTATGAATATGATTATTGTATTACTATAACAACATCATTTATCTTAAATTACTGTGCTGAGTTGTCTAATAGACCTAATAATATGAGGATGACATTATTATTACATTATACCTGTAATGGTTTTTGCTTAATAAAATAATTTACTGGAAAATTTACTAAAGTTGTGTAAGTCGCTCTGGATAAGAGCTTCTGCTAAATGCCTGTAATACTAGAATGTTTGGGTGATGGATTTAGTGACTACATATCTAGTGTCCTCATTTCCTAAAGTACATTCATAAATGAGAGATTACTTGAGTCAGTCACTTTCTACATTTTACTGAAGCAGACATCTGTTGTTTGATTTATGGTTGGATATAGGCCTATTTTTTGTGATATAGCTTTTGATGCATCATCACTGTGTCATTGACTAAACACGCGGACAGCGCTGATCTTTCAGTGTGTCTGGGTAGCACTGAAGCCGTTCGTCGGTCACATGACTGCAGAATGAGATCAATTGTTTTTTTCCTGAGCCCGGTATTTTGGCGCACTGACAGTATGTTTGATTCTAACCAGTGAACCGCTGATATATCTTGGTGGCTCCTCCCAGTTTGATTTTGTGAAGCTTTGCTCCGTGGGCATCACTTAACTGACTGAGTCTGAAAACTGTAAAGTCTCAGCTGTCTGTCTTTTGTTTACCTGAGCTATAGAACATGCACAGGTTAGTATGCACAGGTGAGCTTGTACAGGTGAAAACCACAAAAAGAAACTAGTCAGATCAGTCGGTTCACCCTTCAGATCAGTGAAATGACCCAAGGGAGGCCATTGGGACAGGACACGTGCAGACTTCCAGTCTGTCACAGGAAGTCAGTGATTTAGTATGGTGCTTGGTAAACAGACAAACGCGCTCTGAGAGAGCAAACAGAAGTTTTCAAGCCGAACTTCTGAGTCATGGATGCCTCATCGGCCTCTTCCAGGAACCTCACCCGGTACAGAGATCTTGGCACTTCCTCTAAACTTTACAGGTGGAGACCAGGTCTCTCCAGAGCCTGCTGTGTACGGACACACCTCACACAAAAATGACTTGCAAACTGAGATCACTAACGCTAATCTGCAGCTGATCAGTTAAAACTGGAAGGCTGGAGAACGGAATTAAAACACCTCAATAATGCGCATCCGTAGGCAGAGGTGGATCACACACCTGTCTCTGTACAGCTCTGTAAAAATCTGTTAAGTCTGGAAATGAATTGGGCTACATTTTACACCGCCTAAAATGGCTTGTTACATCAATAAAATATTCCGGACTAGAAATTAAATGGTTAATGGGCAAAACATTTTTTACTTATGAAATTGAGGTGCTTTTTAGAAGGTCAAATATTAAACTGAATGACAGACTTCAGCTACGGACTCCGCACTGGTTGCTACATAATGCTGCTCGCTTTGTGACTGATTTGAGGAGTCTAAAATGACTCTTATTTTAGACTCCTTAAAGAAATCGCGCCTTGTTAAGAAACATACTTGCGCAAGTCAACTGTTGCACGTGCAGTAACAGGTTATGGCCACGCGGAGGTGTATAGGACCGTAGAACCGGAGAAACGGCTCTACTCAGGGGAAAGGTATGCATTGGGCGCTGATGGACTGTGTGTGAGAAGAAGAGTGTGTGTTTGATTATACATTTGCTGATTTTGTGGAAATGTAACAGCTGCAGATTGTGACCAAATTGCGTGCCTGCGCTATTGCCTACGTGACAGTGTTTTTTTTTAATGGGATTACTGGCAGTTTAATCGCTTGGAGTTGCGACGTGTTATGGTTGAAAATATCCCAATTAATAATGAATAGAATAATAAGGTAAAGTGAGAGATATTGCGCATTTATTTATTATGTACGTATATTCACATAGGTGTACGTGGACAATTTGAGATTGTGAAAGCTTGCCTGTAACTAGTCATCTTGGGGCCAGGGTTCTGCTGGTTGACGTGAGTTCAATTAGCCGAAAACGCACAACCCCTCTTCCGTTTAAGCAGGATGGCCGATTAGGCGAAGTACGGTGTTGCGCGGGAGCTTAGTGCGTAGAACCGGGGACTGTGAAAGGGGTTTAAGCGCACGACGGTGAGGTAACAGCGGATACAGCGCCCTGTCACAGCCCCGTGACATCGTGACGCAGCCTGGCCTCGTGAAAGGACGACGCATTTTAAAAGTTATTCGTGACAAACGGTTTCAGACAAACGTATTTCCTCCCACCTCATGCAGTGCAGTAGAATGGCCAATGCAGCCAATGATAGATTTTTTTTTAACGAAGATCATCTCTGAAAAGACTTTTGCTTTGAACCCTGATTTAAAAAAAAAAAAAAAAAAAAAAAAACTAAGCTCAGTCCTCATTGGTCGAAGCGTTGAGCCTATCGGTGTGGCGACTGGGCTCGCAGGAATCACTGCTGAAAACATGTGCTGGAAATGCGGGGGGGAGGGCGCTGGGAGTCTGGTTAGCCAATCGGGTTTCTCTCTGGGCCTGCGGGATTATGTAATGAATGGACAAAGCCGCAGGCGGATCGGAGGGGGGCGTGAGCCCGCTGCTGAACTCGCGCTAGGAGGCGCGCGGCGTTTCGCGTGTGTTTCTCCGCTTTCCGTTCTTCTTGTTGAGATGACAGGACGATAACGAAGTGTCTCAAGCGTCCTTCTTTATCAACCTACGTCACTGCGTCCCTTTTTAGCGGTATGTTTATTTTACTAACTATTATTTAAATGTTTTATTTAATTATTTAATGAAGTATGATTTGCCACATTGTGTGTACACAATATTTGATGTGTTGCTAAATCTCCTCTAATTGCCTGAAGTATATGCTTATATGTAAGCTATTTATAGCTATGATTGAAGAAATTTACACAGATCATTAATATTTAATTGTATTAAGTGTTAACCCTGAATGTCCACGTCAGTCCGGTGTTTACATTTAAAATGATCATTTGAAATCCTCATTGTGTGAGTGTCTTGCTGGATGGGATGTTGCTGTGTTTTGTTTTGGCTGTGTACTTTCAGCTGGAGGACTGAGGACCAGCGTTAATAATGTATAAGTTTGTCAGTATATTATTATCATCTCAAGTATCAGATGGACTGGAGAACCTTTAACACATTGACTCAGTTTTATGCATGGGCTTGTCAACTCCTCCTGCAAAACAACACCTGTTGAGTTCTGAGTTAAAGCTGATGTTAGAAAGCTGATTGGTGGTAAAGGGGATGTTAGAAAGCTGATTGGCTGAGTGGACTGAACCCACCGGTCTGTAGGTAGGCATGAATTGGAGCGTGTGCATGCATGTGTGTGCGTGTCCGTGTGCATGCATGTGTGTGTGGATGCCAAGGACAGGGCAAATGTTGAATTGTAGGTTACGGTGGATGATTTGCTCGTTTTATTTTTACCTGACCTGTCATAAGACAGGTGAGTTAGTGTGCACCCCTGTCCCTGCATGAGGACCTTACACTGGACCGGCCTTATGGACCCTGTGGGGAGGGGGGGGGAGGTGGTCTTTGTGCCTGGGCACGGTGGATTGGGGGGGGCACCCCCCCTGCCAGTAGAGAGGGGAAAGAGTGGGCTGCTTCCCCCTTTTAAAAGTGACTCAGTGGAAACAAGCACAACACACGTGTGCGCACACACTCACACACTCACACACACACATTCACTCCGACACACACATCACCACAGCACCACAAACCTACACACATGCATACACATCGGGGTACGGGGAGGAGGGAAAGAATCAGGCAGGTGGGGTGTGTGTGTGTGAGTGTGTGTGTGTGTGTGTGTGTGTGTGTGTGTGATGGCAGGCTGAGCAGGGTTAGATTGCAGAGCAGCTGGTGTGTGTGGGTGTGACACTGTATGGAAGTGTGGTTCAGCGCCTCCAGCTGAGCCCCCCCCCCCCCCCGCTCTGATTACTGTTAGTCATATCAGGAGTCATATTTCTTATACCCTTCCTATTAGAGATGATGTTGTTGCTGTACAACAGACTTCCTGTTGGTAGCTGTGTTTTGGGGGTCCTGTGGGGGTCCTGTGGGGGGTCCTGTGGGGGTCCCCGTCCCGTCCCAGTTATGGCAGAAGGTCTGTGATAAATGCTGGAGCACAGGGGGCTGTAGACTGTGGGGGGGTGGGGGTGTTTTCCTGTGGACGCCGTGGTGTCTGTCCTCTCGGCACACAGCTGCAGCTTTACTGTGTTTCACGGTTCTGACGCATCTTTATGCATCTGATGGTTTTTCTCCTCTCTGTTCGTAAAGCTGAACAGGATCGACGGAGAGAGTCTACCTGAAGATTTACCTGAATCTGAAACCGAGGAAAAGGAAAAACAGGAGATTTTTTCCCGTCTTTTTCCTGCTCTTCGCTCCCGGTGTTGGACCATCTAGCGGCAGACGGCAGCCAACGCTCAGCGTCCCGCATTTAGACATTTAGCCATAGCGTCTCTTCCCCTCTCAGCTCTGTGTCACATGGGCGAAGATCAGGCAGGAGAACGAAGTTAAACAACAACAACAACAACAAAAACATTTGTTTGCTTTTATTTTTCTGTGTGAAAATGAGAAACCTCAAAGTTCATTTTTAATTTTAAGCCGCCGAACCATGATTCACTCCTGTAATCACAACAGCCCCACCTAGGGGCCGAGCAGAAAAGCGCAGTTTCCGGACCAAGAGAACATCACCCAATTTATGATGAGTGATGACAACTCAGACTCCGCCCCCAGCAATGACACCCGAGGGGGTGTGGGCGGAGCCGAGGAAGAGGCCAGGCAGGGGGCGGGCTCTCCGGGGCTGAGTGGCGGCGACTCCTCTTCGGACACCAATCGCAAGCGAGGTGCTGCCCCGGGGGGCGTGTCCAAAGCCCGGGGCGCCTCCCGAGGGCCCCAGGACGACACGGACGCCCACTCCAGCGGGAACGACTCCGGGGAGCGGGACAGCGAGGGCCGGCTGGGCCGCGAGGCCTCCAGGGGGCGCCAGTCCACCTGCAGCTCCCAGTTCTCCTCCAGCCACAACGGCAAAGACTCCGCCATGATCCTGGAGACCACCGAGAGCAACAAGAGGTACGGGGTGGGGGGGTTGCAGGTTCCATTCAGTACGGGTATCAGTAGCCTGGTAGTAGTGTGTTTGTCTGGCGCCTGTAGAGGAGCTGGTCTGAGGCCCTGCTGGGCTTATAGGGATGCTGACTGGTATCTGGAGCGATGGAGTTGGGTCCCTACGGGAAGAGAAAGGCCTGTACTGCTGGGCCCAGGAGCTGGGCCTTTATCCCAGGGCATCCTAGACAAAGAGAAACATGTTCCCAATGGACCTTCCCTGCGTAAATAAGGGATTAAAAATAAATTGTAATATTTTAAAAGTTCAGTAAATATCCAGGTGCATGAATGAATCTGTAGACTGAGCAAGTGGTTGTGGGTGTGAGTGTAGGCGAAATGTATGGGTGTGATAACGTGGCTAACTCCGCCCCCTCTGCCCCCCCCCAGCTCAAACTCGCACAGCCCGTCCCCCCCCAGCAGCTCTGTGGCGTACAGCCTGCTGAGCGCCAGCTCGGAGCAGGACCACCCGTCCACCAGCGGGTGCAGCAGCGAGCAGTCGGCCCGGCTGCAGACGCAGAAGGAGCTGATGAAGGCGCTGAAGGAGCTGAAGATCCGCGTGCCCCTGGAGCGCCGGGGGAAGGGCCGCTCCAGCACACTGGCCTCCCTGCAGTACGCCCTCAACTGCGTCAAACAAGTCCGCGGTGAGCGCGCGCGTGAGTGTGTGTGTGTGAGTGTATGTGTGTGTGTGTGTGTGTGTGTGTGTGAGAGAGAGTGTGTGTGTGTGTGTGTGTGTGTGAGAGAGAGAGAGAGAGAGAGTGTGTGTGTGTGTGTGTGTGAGAGAGAGTGTGAGTGTGTGTGTGAGAGAGAGTGTGTGCGTGTGTGTGTGAGAGAGAGAGTGTGTGTGTGTGTGTGTGTGTGTGTGTGAGTGAGTGAGCGCGCGAGTGAGTGAGTGCATATTGTGTTTGTGTAAGGTATGTATGTGAAACCCTGTTGGTGTGTGTGTTTCACAGCGAATCAGGAGTACTATCACCAGTGGAGTGTGGAGGAGAGCCATGACTGCAGTCTGGACCTCTCCACCTTCACCATCGAAGAGCTGGACAACATCACCTCTGAGTACACCCTCAAAAACACCGTGAGTACCCCTGACTCTGAAGGTTTAACTCCAGTCCTGGAGGGGGCGCTGTCTACAGGTTTAACTCCAGTCCTGTTGGGCCTCAGTGTCTGCAGGTTTTACTCCAGTCCTGTAGGGGGCGCTGTGCCCGCAGGTTTTTCATGGTTTTCTTTCAATCAGCAGCCAAAGGCTTTAACCACATTGTGTGCAGATTCTATAGCCAAACTGGCTCTTCCTGTAGGCCCTGTGATGGAGGGAGTGCTCGAGGAGTGATGATAAATGAATGACATGGTGTGTGTTGTGTTTCCTGGTGGTAAATGTGTATTGTGCTCTCTGGCGCCCCCACAGGACACGTTCTCGGTGGCGATCTCCTTTGTGTCGGGGAAGGTGGTGTACATCTCGCCGCAGGCGTCCTCTCTGCTGCGCTGTAAGCCGGAGCGCCTGCAGGGGGCGCTGTTCTCTGAGCTGCTGGCCCCGCAGGACGTCAGCACCTTCTACAGCAGCACCGCACCCAGCCGCCTGCCCCTGTGGGCCGCCTGCAGCGGCTCCGGTAAGAGCATCGCGCTACGCACACGCAACATGCTAAACACACGCAACATGCTATATATGTATGCACTATACACGCTATGCTCACACGCTATAAATGCTCACGCTATACACGCTACGCTCATGCGACATGCTGTATACACATAAATGCTACGCTCATGCTATACACATACGCTATATACACATTCTTGTGTAGAGGGGACTGTAGCAGCATTAGCATGCGCTATTTTAGCTCAGACGGTTCAGGCACTGACCCACGCTCTGCCCCCCCCACAGTGACCTCGCCCCGGGACTGTGCTCAGGAGAAGTCCATGTTCTGCCGGATCAGTGGGGGGCGGGAGCAGGAGGGCGTGGTGCGCTACTACCCCTTCCGGCTGACCCCGTACCAGCTGACCCTGCGAGACTCGGACGTGTCCGACGCCCAGCCCTGCTGCCTGCTCATCGCTGAGAGGGTGCACTCCGGATACGAGGGTATGTACCCCGCCCAGCGCCCCAGTTACCCCTGCCCCTGCCCCTGCCCCTACCCCTGCACCTACACCTGCCCCTGAGCACTGAGCCTTACCCCTGCCCCTACACCTGCCCCTGAGCACTGAGCCTTACCCCTGCCCCTACACCTGCCCCTGACACTGGCCTTCCACTGCCCCTCCCTGCCCTACCCCTGCACCTACCCTGCGACTGAGCACTGGCCTTACCCCTGCACCTACTGCCTGCCCCTGAGCACTGAGTTTACCCCGCCCACACTGCCCTGAGCACTGAGCCTTACCCCTGCCACACCTGCCCCTGCACTGAGCCTTACCCCTGCCCCTACACCTGCCCCTGAGCACTGAGCCTTACCCCTGCCCCTACACCTGCGACTGAGCACTGAGCCTTAGAGCCTGACCAGCTTCATTTCTCCCTCCCTCTCTCCCTCTCTCTCTCGTTCTCTCGTTCAGCTCCTCGGATCCCGGCCGATAAGAGAATTTTCACCACTAGCCACACCCCCAGCTGCCTCTTCCAGGAGGTGGATGAACGGTCAGTGTGTGTGTAACTCTGTGTGTGTGTGTGTGTTTTCAGGCAGTCTGTTGTGTACGTAGTATGGGTAACCTATGTTGTGTTGTTGTGTTTACAGCATACTGTGTTGTGATCGTAGGAGTGTGTGTGTGTGTGTGTAACACTATGTTTGTGTTTGTGTGTTACAGGGCAGTACCGTTGTTGGGGTATCTGCCGCAGGACCTTGTTGGGACCCCTGTGTTGCTTTACCTGCATCCTGAAGACAGACCTCTCATGGTGGCCATTCACAAAAAGAGTGAGTAACCCCTGCTGTCTCTCTCCGTCCCTCTCCCACACCTCCTCTTTCCCTCCCCTCCTTGCTTCTTGGCCAGTAGAGTCATACCTCTCAGCCCCTCCTCATTAGGACCAGGGCTTGGACCCAGTCGCAGGACAGGTTGAAAGTGTTTTGACACGCATCACGTGTCGCTGAGATGCAGATGGAGGTGACTCATCCACACAGAGGTGTGAAGCCTTGGTTAAACACCGCTTCTGAGTGGACGTGCGGGTTTGGTGCTGTCAGCACAGATCCTGGCCTGTCAGAGTTGTGTGACTGCAGCAGATTCTGTCTCCCTGCTGTTCATTAGCTTCCATTTTACCGCCTCTGTTTCATGCACGTGAACCTCCCCCATTCCGCTGTCTCCGCCTCACTCTCCCCCTGTTCTTACCCTTCTGTGATTGGTCAGCCTGCCTCTCTCTGCATCAGGCTCTTATTTGATTGGTTGTGTTGCCCAGTTCTGCAGTTCGCGGGTCAGCCGTTTGAGCACTCGCCGCTGCGTCTGTGCGCACGGAGCGGGGAGTACCTGACCATCGACACCAGCTGGTCCTCCTTCGTCAACCCCTGGAGCCGCAAGGTGGCCTTCATCGTGGGCCGGCACAAAGTCCGAACGTAAGCGCCCGTCTGCACCTGCGCTGCCTGAGCTGTAGTCACCCGTACCGGTGTGTGAGTGGCACGCTAAAGCTCGCCATCGCCCCCTGCAGGAGCCCGCTGAATGAAGATGTGTTCACGGCGCCACCGGGCGGGGAGGGGCGGAGCCTGGTGCCGGAGATCTCGCAGCTGTGCGAGCAGATCCACCGGCTCCTGGTGCAGCCCGTGCACTCCAGCTCCTCCCAGGGCTACTGCAGCCTGGGCAGCAACGGGTCCCACGAGCTGCCCGCCAGCGCCGCCTCGTCCAGCGACAGCGCCGCCGCCGCCGAGGACCCCGCCCCCCTGCACAAGCCCGTGAGTCCTGCCGGCCACGCCCACACAGGACACGCCCACACCCAGAACACGCCCACACTCAGAGAACACGCCCACACTCAGGACATGCCTACACTCGGGACATGCCCACTCAGAGGACATGCCCACATTGTACCAAGCAAGAGCAAACACCAATAAAGACAAAGACACTGCAGTTGTGGACCAGAGTGTCGGTTAATAAATGTGTCGGTCCACAAACAGGCGGAGGGTAAGCTGAAAGACCCGTAGAATGACAGGCCTGTTAATCTCTCTCCACAGATGACCTTCCAGCAGATCTGTAAGGATGTGCACATGGTGAAGACCAGCGGCCAGCAGGTCTTCATCGATTCACGCAACCGCTCCCCTCCCCGCAAACACGCCAGCACAGGTGAGCACGCCAGCCCACACACTCACACAGACACACACACACACACACAAAACACACACACGCACACACTCACACAGACACACACACGCACACACACTCACACAGACCACACACACACACACACACACACACACACACACACACACACACAGACACACACACTCACACACACACACACACAGACACACACACACACACACTCACACAGACACACACACACACACACACACTCACACAGACACACACACACACACACACACACACACACACACACACTCACACACACACACACTCACACAGACACACACACACACACACACACACTCACACAGACACACACATGCACTCTCTCTCTCTCACACACACTCTCTCTCTCTCACACACACACAAATACACTCTCACACACATACACACACTCTCCCTGATTCTCCCTGATCTCTCTGCAGGAGTTGTGAAGGCAGTGCAGTGCTTGAATGTGGGAAAGCTGATCAGTGAGGGGGTCAAAGTGGACAAGATTCCCCCAAAAGCAGAACCCCCCCCCCCTCCTGAGAGGCGAGAGTCGGCCCCCGCCTACTCATACCAGCAGATCAACTGCCTGGACAGCATCATACGGTGTGTGTGTGTGTGTGTGTGTGCGCGTGTGCGCTCAATAATGGGCTTCTACATAATTATTTTAAGACCACTGAGACTAAAAGTGTGTACTATCATTTGTGTATAACTGAACTTTGTGTCCCTGAAGCAGATTAATGTATAGGATTCATAAGGTTAGCATTAACTTGCATTAGGCAGGCTATGTTGTGATTGAACTTACTCCTCAGAAGGTGAATTATTTAGTCTTGATCATTATGCAGTGCATTCCACAGGCTGGATGAGGGCATCCCTGCATGGGGAGGATCTGGTTGTATATGCAAGCTCTGCTACTCCTGATGTCACATGCTCATGATGTCACTTCCTGTCCCCCCCACAGGTACCTAGAGAGCTGCAACGTTCCGAACACGGTGAAGAGGAAGTGTGGGTCATCCTCGGGCACGACGTCATCCACATCCGATGACGACAAACAGAAAGAGGCGGCGGGCAGCTCCAATGGTACGCTAATGTTACTAACGCTAATGCTGCTTCCTTATACTGATGGTACTGCATACTAAGGACACAGGTCAGGTCTGTCAAGAAGGTTCCTGTGCAGCGTAACTGGTCATACATACAGCAGCGTTTATTCCGTAATGAAGCAGATGATTCGCAGATGAGTATTATTGAAGCGTAGCAGGAAGCAGATTGAATCAGGCTGCTGGTTCACTCTGTTAGTTTGGAGCTGTCAGAGTCTTGTGTGGATGAGCTTGAAGCAGGAGACTGCTCTCCACCGTACTTCCACACCTCGGCTTATCTAGTGTATGTGTGTGTTTGCGTGCGTGTGCCTGTGTGTGCCTGTGTGTGCCTGTGTGTGCCTGTGTGTGTGCCTGTGTGTGTGCCTGTGTGTGCCTGTGTGTGCGTGTTACGGCAGTGACTCTGGATGCAGCAGCGGGACAGAAAGCGGGCCCCCAGGGGCCGGCCCCCGCTCTGAGCCCCCTGGCCCTGCACAGTAAAGCAGACAGCGTGGTGTCAGTCACCTCCCAGTGCAGCTTCAGCAGCACCATCGTACACGTGGGCGACAAGAAACCCCCCGAATCAGGTACCCCAACCCCCTAACCCCCTCACCTCTCACAGAGCAGCTTACTCAGAGTAGAGTTTACCTCACCTTCAACCGCACGCACGCACGCACTCCCACACACACCCACTATACACACACGCATGCACGCATGCACGCACCCACTATACACGCATGCACGCACGCACGCACACACTCACACACACCCACTATACACGCACGCACGCACTATACACACACCCACTATACACGCACGCACGCACTCCCACACACCCCCACTATACACACACGCATGCACGCACCCACTATACACGCATGCACGCACGCACGCACACACTCACACACACCCACTATACACGCACGCACGCACTATACACACACCCACTATACACGCACGCACGCACTCACACACACCCACTATACACGCATGCACGCACGCACGCACTCTCACACACACCCACTATACACGCACGCACGCACTATACACACACGCACTATACACACACACCCACTATGCACGCACTATACACACACACTCTCACACACACCCACTATACACGCACGCACGCACTATACACACACACTCACACACACCCACTATACACGCACGCACTATACACACACCCACTATACACACACACTATACACACTCTCTCACACACATGCACATACGCACACACTCACACACACCCTCACTGTCTTTCTCACACACACACACACACACACACACACTCACACCCACACGCACACACACACACACAATCAGATGCAGCTGGAAAGAGCATGGGAGTAAAAATATATATTTTTTCCTTCGCCAGACATTGTGATGGAGGAGACTCCTCCCACCCCTACACCTGCCCCTCTCACTCCCGCGGCCATGCCCACCGCGGTGGCTCCGCCCCCCCCGGCCCCGCCCAGCCCTGCGGGGGCGGAGCGGGAGGGGAGGCGGGGCGGGGCGGGGCGCCTGGGCCTCACTAAGGAGGTTCTGCTGGCGCACACACAGCAGGAGGAGCAGAACTTCCTGTGTCGATTCCGCGACCTCAACCAGCTGCGTGTCTTCGACCCCAGCTCCGCTCCCTACCCGCCCAGCGCCACTCCCTTCGCTAAAGGTACTGACCCTGGCTGTACCCTAACCCTAAACCTGTACCCACTGCCCTAACCCTGTACTCTAACCATAACCCTTATTACAGTTCATTCTGTCTGTCTCTTTCCCTTTAGGGGGATGTCTCTAGTTTTCAGCTGTTTGACGGAGATTTCTCTCTCTCTCTCTCTCTCTCAGGAGTGCGCAGTTCCCGTGATTACCCAGCAGTGGGCAGTAGCGGGCGGCGGCGAGGTCGGGGGGCTAAGAGGCTGAAGCACCAGGAGGGTCTGGCTGTGCGTCGAGGGGGCGGAGTCTCGGGCACCGCTGGGGGTTTGGGTGCTAATGCTAACGGGGAGGGGTGTGGGGGTTTGGCGTTCCCCCCTCCCCACCACCTGCCCCTGGGCCCACAGACCTCCTCCTCCTCCTGGCCTGCCTCTGTGGTCTCCCAGGCGAGCCTCCCCCCTGTACCCTACCCCCCCGTCCTGCCCCTCTACCCCCTCTATCCGCCCCTTGCCCCGCCCAATGGCCACCCGCCAGGCTTCCCCAACATGCAGCCCACGCCCCGATATCCCATCCAGGCACCCCAGTTACCCCCACCCCTAGTGCCCCCAATGATGGCTTTTGTTTTGCCCAATTACGTGTTTCCCCAGCTCAACCCAGCTATGTCGCAACTCAACCCAGCCGTGATACAACTCAACCCAGCCTTGTCACAACTCAACCCCGTCATGTCACAACTCAACCCAGCCTTGTCACAACTCAACCCCGCTATGTCACAACTCAACCCCGCTATGTCACAACTCAACCCCGTCATGTCACAACTCAACCCAGCCTTGTCACAACTCAACCCAGCCTTGTCACAACTCAACCCAGCCTTGTCACAGCTCAACCCGGCCATGTCACAGCTCAACCCGGCCTTGTCACAACTAGGCTCCTCTCTGGCCAATGCACCCCAACAGTTTTACAGCCCCAACTCTGCATTCCCATTTCTCAGTCCGGCCCCGGTACCCCGACACCCAATAGTGCCCCCCACTACTGCAACCACACCAACGCCACATGCCCCGTCCCGCTCCAGCACCCCCCAGTCCTGCAGCCAGCCTCTCCCAGAGCAGGAGGGGGTGGAGTCACCCCTCTTCCAGTCCCGGTGCTCCTCCCCTCTCAACCTGCTCCAGCTGGAGGAGTCGCCTAGCAACAGACTGGAAGCTGCTTCAGCACTCGCTGCAGCCCAGCAGACTCCGCCCCCAATTGGAGCAGCATCACAAGATTGGTCAGGGAAGCAGGGAGGTGGGACTGCAGCGCAGGTCTCAGCCAATCGGAGCAGCGCTGCTGGAGACTCTAAAGAGAATGAAAATGTGAGTTCTGAGATTAATTTAAGCTGCCGTACATTAGCAATTATTCATTTTTATTTCATACTAGAATTATAAGTAGATGGGTGTCAAATTCGTACAGAAAGTATTAAGTCTGTTAGCCTTTAATCTCCAGTAGTAACACTAGTGGCAGTTACTCATACATACATTTTCCCATTTGTTGTTTGTAACTTGATTGTCAAGTGTCTCGATAGATAAATTTGTGTTTTATGTCAGTTCTCCCTTTTAAAAGAGATTTCGATCTAACTGGCGTATTCCTGGTTAACTGGTTAAATAAATAAAAATCTTACTGTCTTTTCCATGAAAATCTAAATCTCTCGTGACTTTTTCTCCCTCTCTCTCATCCCCCCGTCCCTGTTTCTTTCGTTCTCTCCATCTGGGTCCAGGGAGAAGCGAATGAGTCGTCCAATCAGGACGCCATGTCCACCTCCAGTGACTTCCTGGACCTGCTGCTCCAAGTGGACTCCCGATCAGGCACTGGCTCGGCAGCCTCAGGCTCGGGGTCCTCGGGCACCGGCTCCAATGGCTGCAGCACATCAGGAAGTGGCACCCGTGAGTACCAGGGCGCCCAGCAATATGCCTGTTCTAAAAGCAATTATTAGAGGGTCATCAACACTGAGACAGACTGGATGAAGATGAGTATCTCGGTCAGTAAAGACTCACCACAAGTGCATTTATAGTAACTCTCTTGGTACTGGTCTTGCTCACACTTTACTTTTTGACCTTTTGACCCCAGGAAGCAGTAGCAACACCAGCAAATACTTTGGCAGCATTGATTCCTCGGAGAATGAGCACTCCCGCAAACAGGCAGCAGGGGGCGCCGGTGAGGAGCAGTTCATGAAGTACGTGCTGCAGGACCCCATCTGGCTGCTCATGGCCAACACTGATGAGAAAGTGATGATGACCTATCAGTTGCCTGTCAGGTGAGTCTGCTGTGTGTGTGTGTGTGTGTGTGTGTGTGTGTGTGTGTGCATGCGCGTGTTTTTAAGGATTGAAGTGTTAACTGTCTCTGGGGCCATCTAATGGTGAACTGTAGTATTGGTTCGTTCCTCAGACCACCAGAAATCCTGGTCCTCAGGTGGTAGGTGTCGTATCAAGGACCTGACAAGTATGTGTGTGAGAGAGAGGGATGGTGTGTTAACTCCCTGGTGTATATGTGAGAGAGAGCGAGTGAGAGGGGACAGTGTGTTAATGCTTTGGCGTGTGTGTGTGCACAGGGACAGGGAGCAGGTGCTGTCTGCCGATCGGGAGTCTCTGCGGTTGATGCAGAAGCAGCAGCCTCGGTTCAGTGAGCTGCAGAAGCGGGAGCTCAGTAAAGTGCACCCCTGGATCCGCACCGGCCGCCTGCCCCGCACCATCGACATCACGGTGAGTACCCTGTTACACTGCTGCAACAGGAAGTAGTGTACCGCTGCAGCAGGAAGTAGTGTACCATTGCAACAGGAAGTAGTATATCATTGCAACAGGAAGTAGCATACCATTGCAACAGGAAGTAGCATACCACTGCAACAGGAAGTAGTATACCGCTGCAACAGGAAGTAGTATACCATTACAACAGGAAGCAGTATACCACTGTAACAGGAAGTGCTGTTGTGCTGAAGTGCCTGTCCTTCCTGTGTGTCCCAGGCGTGTGTGGGGTGCAGGTCGCCCCCCCCAGGACCGGAGGCCTCCCCGTTTGATGTGGAGATCCACGACATGGAGCTGAGCGCCGTGCTGGAGCCGCCTGAGGACGGCGTGCAGCGAAAGACGCCCGACAGCTCCACCCCCTTCGTCCCTCCCGAAACTGCCATGGAGGAAGAGGAGGTAGAGGAGGCGGGGGCGGGGAAAGGGGGGAAGGGAGAGGGAGCTGCTGTAGGGCTCACCCACTCCAATGACCAGGAAATGAGCACAGAGGAACAGGAAGTGACCTCACAGACAATGGAGGAGAAGGGGGTTGCCATGATTGCCATGGCCCACTGAAGCTGGGGTGTGGGGGAAGGGGGGGTGGCGAGTGCGGTTGGGGAACGCTGTGTGCCCCCGGTGTGACTGAATGCAGCCCGTCAAACAGTCCAGTCATGTGACATGACATCACTATGCCAGGGTCATGTGACAACACAATAACTAACTCTGAAAACCCTCTCCAATGGTTAGAAATGCGTTTCTCTAAAAAAAAATAAAAAAAAGCCGAACTACAACCAGGGAAATAAATCACAACTGCATACGGCCTCTGAATCCTGGGTAGATGCCGATGGGTTTGGTGTATTTTCTTTAATAGATTAAGTTAGCCGGCAAAGAGGCTCTTTCTGATGGCAGAAACCGTCATCTAAAATTGTCAAAATATTTTCCCTAATTTGCTTGTATTTAATGAATGACTCCCCCTATAACGAATAATGTAAATACACAGATAGATGAATGTAATTGTGCCCCCCTGCCCCACACACACACACACTCTTCAGTGGTGTGGTGTTACCATTTTGACACCTATGTTATTTCCCTCTGACACACCGTTGGTACCGGAAATACTGACCTTCAAAATACTTCACAACAACTAGAAGTTTTTACAAATAAAACATGTATTGTAAATGCAAGGTGAATTAACTTTGGTAATAAATAGCTAATTTTTGTTTCAGTGATACGGACCTAACAAAAACAGCTTTAATAAAAAAGTGTCTGCATTGCAAAATCATAACAAATGTAAAATAAACAAATGAAAAAATTAAGTTCCAAAACTGCTGCCTGTCTATGACAGTGCAAAACGTTTACGGCACAATAGTTATGAAATATAATTTACAGGTCTGCAGGGCGAATGCTTATGTGACCTGTAGGCCTGTCGTGAAGACCTGCCCACAACATCAGTGCAGGTTTTTTTTTTTTTTCACTGTTCAATATTAATTTAGTAACAGCATTGATGAAGCTCTGCAAATGCAGTTTCATTTGTAAAATTGTAATTAAAAAATGTATTGACGGCTGAAGATTACTATATCGGTGTAGGCTTGTGCACCATGTGTCAGCAACACTACAAGCCTACCGCACACGCACTCACACACACACACACCTCCTGTTCCAGGGCATTTGTGATTGCACTGTACAGGGTGGCAGGACACTATTTGTTACGTATATTTTTTTGAATGGTTTTATTTGAGGGTTCAGATCTAGTTTGTGAAACACTTTGTACATTATTTTTGTAAAAAAAAGAGTAAATTAAAAATGTGCAAATGTCACTTGTATACATCAACCTTCAGACCAATTTTCTGTGTTTTTATAATAAAATAAAAAAGACCATACTAGAGTAACTTTATTTTTTGTACCTCAGTATTAGTCAGCCGTCTGCTCAGTAGTTGACTGCGTTGTGATCTGTGTTCGGCTGATTTGGGAATTGGGTGTGAAAAACGGGGACAATGAAAGCCAAAGGAGGACAAACTCCATTTCCCAAGTTGAAATATTGCCGTTCCCATGGCAACAGCATTGTTCTACATCAGTCTTTCTCTGATTGGTGCATCCTGGTGTACAGAGTATTTGCAGGTTTTTTTTTTTTGGTCAGAGTGGTGTGGATAGAACCTCAGCTCCCATTGGCTAAGATGGAATCACAAAGGAACACTGGTGATGCAACAGCAACCCAATGGATATTTCTATTGGCTGAGCAGGGGAAAGCAGGACATTCCCATTGGCCGATCAGTGGAAAGCAGGACATTTCTATTGGTTGAGCAGAGAAAAGGAGGTAATTTCTATTGGCTGAGCAGGGGAAAAGCAGGACATTCCTGTTGGCCGAGCAGGGAAAAGGAGGTCATTTCTATTGGCTGAGCAGGGGAAAGCAGGACATTCCCATTGGCCGATCAGTGGAAAGCAGGACATTCCCATTGGCCGATCAGTGTGGAAAGCAGGACATTCCTATTGGCTGAGCAGGGGAAAAGCAGGACATTCCTATTGGCTGAGCAGGGAAAAGCAGGATAAAGACCTTTTATTGGTGAGGGCTGGAAACTGAGACCCCAAATCCCAAACAGTGGAGGACAACAGGCCTGCTGAATCATTATTGAACGATGTGTTTGTGCAGCACCCAGGGTGGGGCAGGACAGAGCTGGGGGGGAGGACTTGGCCCTCCCGTGACTCAGACTGCCCCCCCTCCCCCTGTGTTCAGCACAGTCTCTTTGTAATGTTTTTTTCTTTCATAAATAAAATATTCAAATGAAATAATCCTGACTACTTGGCTTTTACTTCACAATGGAATTCCTTGGCAGTCATCAGAGTGTCTGGTGAGTCTGTAGATTCTGTGATTGCAGACTATTTACGCCCATTTTCCATTTCACAGCACCCTTCAGGAACTATCCATACTCGGGACTATCCAGAGCCTCAGTAGCTTTTGGAATCAGGCTGTCTCATTATAGCCCTTTTCCACTGTAGAGTTGGAACCAGGCTGGCTCATTATAGCCCTTTTCCACTGTAGAGCTGGAACCAGGCTGGCTCATTATAGCCATTTCCCACTGTAGAGCTAGAACCAGGCTGGCTCATTATAGCCCTTTCCCACTGTAGAGCTGGAACCAGGCTGGCTCATTATAGCCCTTTGCCACTGTAGAGCTGAGCCAGGCTGGCTCATTATAGCCCTTTCCCACTGTAGAGCTGAACCAGGCTGGCTCATTATAGCCCTTTCCCACTGTAGAGCTGAACCAGGCTGGCTCATTATAGCCCTTTCCCACTGTAGAGCTGGGGGAGTAAACCATGCGGGTCTGGGGTGGTGAGTAAACCCTGTGGGTCTGGGTGGGGGGGGCAGGGAGTAAACCCAGTGGGGGAGGGGGGGGCAGGGAGTAAACCCAGCGGGGGAGGGGGGCAGGGAGTAAACCCAGCGGGGGAGGGGGGCAGGGAGTAAACCCAGCGGGGGGGGGGGGGTCAGTATTGAAATGGAGCCGGGTTCTGCCCGAGGACCTCAGGCGCACAGGGAGTCTCTGTCTGCCTGTCTCACATTCAACCCCCCTGCCCATCTCCCTCAATCCGTCTCACTTTCTCCAGCTCTCTCTCCCCTGCTCATCCTTTCTCTCTCTCTTCCTCTGTCCCCTCTCTCCCCCCTGTCTCCTCTCTCTCTCTCTCCCTGTCTGGAGGAGATAAGTGTCTGAACATGACTGAGAGCAGGAATGTGACTGTAAGTGGGTGTGGGGGTCAGGGGGGGATGTGGGGGTAAGGTGGGTGCAGGGGCGGGTGCAGTAGTGACCCAAACCTAAGGCTAAAGCAGTCCTAACGGGCTGCCTGCACACTGGCTGTTTCCAGAACAATCCATCATGACATGAATTCCAGCCACAGGGGGCGGGGGCAGGGGGTGGGGTCGGGAGGGGGCAGGGGAAGGGGGCGGGGCAAGGGGGGTTGTGTAATGGAGACTTTTGGCGACCAGTGCAGTATTTATGGTGCAATCTGATTCGGTCCTTGTTCGAAAGAGCTGACCTCCCACTGGCAGAATTTTAGTCTTTTTTCCCCAGCGCATTTGTGACAGGAA
Organism: Anguilla rostrata; assembly: GCF_018555375.3. Classification (NCBI taxonomy): domain Eukaryota; kingdom Metazoa; phylum Chordata; class Actinopteri; order Anguilliformes; family Anguillidae; genus Anguilla; species Anguilla rostrata. Next base: position 53,918,453 of record NC_057941.1, read on the forward strand.
GGAGACGGAGGGAGAGGAAGAGAGAGGGGGAAGGAAACGGGGAGGGAGAGAGAGGAATTTAATGAACTGGGCAAAAGTGAAACTATTCACCATGAACCTCCTGCGCCTCGTTTCGGTTTAGTTCATGTCTGAAAGGATTTTTCAGTGCTGTGATCCGTGTACATGCACACACACACACACACACACGCACATACACACACCCCCTGCTCCATTTCCTCCTGTGCATGCAGTTCTGCAGCTACTGTACATCTCTCATCATAATTTACGCCCCTTGGGTGGGAAAGCCGTTGTGTGCATTTCATGTGTGATGAAGGGTCTGCTGGAACTGTGTGTTTTAAAGGGCCTGAGAGACTTGTATGTTCAAGATAAGGACAGTGGGACAGTGATGATGATGATATTGATGAAGGGGGCCACGTATGGCCAGTCTCAGGGCTCTCTAAATTTAGTGCGGAAAATAAATAAAATGCGAACATCATACATTTAAGACGGGATCTGATTTATAAGAGGAAGTTGCCCATTACAGCATGCATATACACACGCAACCCCCCATAATGCAGTGCGGGACACACCTCTCTCAGCCCTGACACCTGTATGTAAACTACAGCCCATTACAGCAGTGCCTCGATTAACGGGCCAAGGCCTCGTCAGCCTCGGGCCCAGAACAGCGCACACATGGCCATGGCTCCACGTGAGGACCCACCCGTCGGGAGGTTGAGGATTTGAGGTTCAGTGTTTGAGGTTGAGTACTACAGGTTCAGAGCCAGAGGTTGAGCATTAGAGGTAGAGCAGTGGTCTCCAACCCTGGTCCTGGAGAGCTACAGGGTCTGCTGGTTTTTGTTTTCGCCTTAAAATCAACACCCAATTGAGACCCAAGACACCAGGTGAGTTGAGTTAACTGTTATATCAACTGCTCTAATTGATTCATGAAGTGCAGAGTCACTATGAAAACCGGCCTGTAGCTCTCCAGGACCAGGGTTGGAGACCACTGAGTTAGAGGTTGAGACCTGGAGGTGAAGCGTTAGAGGCTGAGTGTTAGAGGCTGAGTGTTGGAGGTTCAGAGGGCTGAACCTCAGGGCTGTGTGTGCGGTGAACAGGGCCAGCAGTGCAGTGTAGAGGTGATCCGAGGTGGACAGGCTTGGCAGGCAGACTGGGAAAAACAGAACTCAGACACAAACAATAGCCCCCCAACATAAATCCACCTTTTTATTTCCCTCTACTCTCTCCCCTCTATTCAGTTCTGCTTTTAGTGAAGTCGAGTAAAGAGAAACAGCATCTGGTAATAATTAAACAGACCCCCCTCCTCTGCACTGCCTCCAACTCCCTCCCTCTCTCTCCCTCCTTCCCTCTTTTCTGCCGCTGGCATCCCTCTCTCCCTCTCTCACTTTCGGAAAGCAGGATGAGGTGCAGGGCATCAATGTGGGTCTCTGGTTCCTGTCTGGTTCTGGTGCTGGGATGGGTGCAGGCCCAGAGCCAAACTACTCCGAGAACCAACTATACCAGGTGAGTGTGTGCATGTGGACGCAAGTGTGTGTGTGTGTGCGTGAGACGAAGAGAGGGCATATATATGTGTGTGTGTGAGAGACTGTATATATACATGTGTGTGGATGAAACTACGTGTGAGTTTTTAAAACTAAGAATGTTCAGCCTTACCTCCGTTTTAATGACCAAGTATTTTTTTTTGTACTTCTCGCCTCTGACTCCCTCTCAACAAGGTGGCTTTAGGTGCTTCAGTTTTAAATATTAATTTTTGCCTTATTTTTTAAATTTTCTACTAAAAATAACTATCAGTTTAGTGGACTTGAAACGTAAAAACGGACGCAAAAGCAAAATGTCCCTTCGGTTTCCCCCGGCTTAGACTGGCTGTTGGGTTCTAGAGAGTTCTGGAGTGCGGTTTACACCCCCCCGTGTTTGTCTTCAGAATGAGAGGGTTTGGTTTGGAGGGGGCTGGACTGGGTCAGCTGGCTTTTGTCTGCGTGGGAGTTTGCATAGTTTTACGTGTATGAATTGTGGAGCTCTCTTAGATCTGTAGCAAATTGCACAAACAGATCCTTCACCAGCGACCTACAGGCTGCCGTTGTGGAAAGTTATTTTCTCCTTCTGTATGCTGGTCTTTTGTCAGGAAAAACAGGAGAGGGGAAAAAATGTGAATGTTTATGATTTGCATGAACCTCTCTTTTAGAGAAGTGCTGCCGTGTACTTGACGGAAACACCGTCCTTAACGCAGCGAAGGGTTTACACCACTGAGACTCCACTCACACAACAATACCCAACAAGCTTTTAACACTGTGGCCCCAGAGGACCCGAATTCAGTAAGAGAACAGCAGCACAGAGAACAGCAGCACAGTACAGAGAAAACAACAGCACAGAGAACAGCAGCACAGAGGGAACAGCAGCACGAGAGAACAGCAGTACAGAGAGAACAGCAGCAAGGGAACAGCAGCACAGTACAGAGAGAACAGCAGTATAGAGAGAACAGCAGCACAGTACAGAGAGAACAGCAGTACAGAGAGAACAGCAGCACAGTACAGAAAGAACAGCAGTACAGAGAACAGCAGCACAGAGAGAACAGCAGTACAGAGAGAACAGCAGCACAGGGAGAACAGCAGTATTGAGAACAGCAACAAGGGAACAGCAGTACAGTGCTGCAACACTAACTCAGGGGCATGTTTGACTTAGAGACACGTCTAGTGTCTCAGTTTAATCACATGAATATATATTCATGAAAATATGTTAGCAATACCTTGGTCTGAAAAATTTCCATTGTATGAAGGCAAGCAGTTTTCTTCCACAGGATTCAAAAAACATTTGAATAGGCACAAGTGGGGGCGGGGTGATGGCACAGGAAAGACATCGAGAGAGGGGGAAGAAACAGAGAGAAAATGAGAGAGAGAGGGGGAGGGAGACAATGAGATATGGGAAAACGGAGAGAGAGAACAGACATGAGAGAAGGAAAAATGCCAGTGCAGAAGCCTGTCAGTCCTGGGGGGGGGGGGGACAGAACTTCAGCCTGTGGGGATATGGACCCTCCAATCACCCCTCCATCCCCCCCGGACCCCCCCCCCTCCCTCCACCCTGGTCACTGACCCAGGGGACACTGCAGGGGGCGAGAGCTAATCTTACAGGATGTGACTCAGGCAGACTGTGTGTGTGTGTGAGTGTGTCCGTGTGTGTGTGTGCGCGTGTGTGTATAAGTGTGTCTGTGTATGCAAGTGCGCCTGTGTGTATGCATGTGAATGCATCTATGTGTGTGTGTCTGTCTGTGTGCGCGCGCATGTGTGTGTCCGTATGTGTGTGCGTGCATGTGCGAGTGTACCTGAAACCTATGCACTTGTTGTACGTCGCTCTGGATAAGAGCGTCTGCTAAATGCCTGTAATGTAATGTAATGTAATGTAATGTACCTGTGTGTATGCCTTGTGAATGTATCTGTGTGTGTGTGCGCGCGTGTGCGTATGAATGTGTGAATGTGTGTGCATGTGCGAGTGCGTTTGTGTGTATGTGTGTGCGCATGTTTGTATTAAATATCTCTCTCCCTCCCAGGCCTGTGTTTCAGTGTGGGGGTCACTTCGTCACGGACTCTGGGTTTGTGGGTAGTGAGGGGTTCCCCAGCTATTATAAGCCCGACAGCAAATGCACCTGGTACATCACGGTGAGCTCCCAGCACAACAGCCATCAAAACGACTAACAATAAACACCAGAGAAAACTCAAGGGTGCCATCTTGGCTCTATATCACATCACACCAAAGCTCAGACCACCATTTTGGCTCGGCCCATGAGGGTGCGGCAGAGGGCTCATGTGCAATGTCTGGCCCCTCCCCCCACAGGTCCCCGAGGGCAACGTGGTCATGCTGTCCTTCCGGATCTTCGACCTGGAGGCCGACCCACTCTGTCGCTATGACTACGTGGACGTGTACAACGGGCACTCGTACACCATGCAGAAGCTGGGCCGCTTCTGTGGAACCTTCCGGCCCGGCGCGCTCATGTCCACCAGCAACACCATGATGGTGGAGATGGCGTCCGATTCGGGCACGGGGGGGCGGGGCTTCGTGGCGTACTTTAACGGGGCCAAGCCCCACGTGGATGGTAAGCTGCGCCCTCAAACCCGCCATTCCTCCGCGACTCCTGAGCAAATCCACACGAGTCTGAGGAACCAGCATTTACCATCTCCTCCTCCTTCCTCATCCGCCGACTCCTCTCATCCCGTCTTCCTCCTCTCCCTTTCCCCTCCCTCTCTCAGAAAACCAGTTTTGTGGAGGAAGAATGACCAAGCCGCAGGGTTCTCTGAAGACCCCGAACTGGCCAGAGAAGAACTACCCAGCAGGCATCAGCTGCTCCTGGCACATCACAGTGGAGCCTGACATGGTCGTATCCCACAACCCCCTGCGTGTTTATCTTCTGCCCCCTGTGCTTATTTTCATTCAAAACTTCCCATCCTTCGCTCAGCCTAGCAGACCCACAGCATTCCTGTGTGACTCTGTGATGCGAGTTTGCAGGAGTGTGGAGAATGTTGACAGAATTCTATCCTTGCCGTGTCCGTCTGTCTGCTTCTACTACAGTGGAAAATTTCTATATTTGTTGAATCCATTGTTATATTTTCCTACTTTTTGACTTTAAAACGTTATTCCTTCCATTTAACGGATGTAGCGCATTTGGATAGCAGTGTTTTAATATCTGGATACACTTCTCCCTGTATTATCATTGGTGTAGATTTGAACGTGAGACAGAATCCTGTGTGTTCCAGTTATGCTCAGTGTGTGTTCCTGTCTCACAGATAATCGAAGTGAAGTTTGAGAAGTTCGACCTGGAGCCCGACAGCTACTGCCGCTTCGACTACGTGGCCTTCTTCAACGGCGGCGAGAAGGACGACTCGCGGCGGATCGGGAGGTACTGCGGAGACCTCCTGCCCGGGTGAGTCACACGGAACCTTCCGGAAGCGCACCGGAGGGTTCCTCCTCAATCCTGCATCTCGCTACATTCACACTCATTCATGTCCCTTTTGCCCCTGGGGGCTCTGGCTCTGCCCACAGAGACATAGTGACCAATGGGAATGAGCTCCTGGTCCAGTTTGTCTCTGACCTCAGCGTGACCTCGGACGGCTTCATGGCGAGTTATTCCAGCATCCCGCGCGGCTCCAGGGAGCCGACTGTGGAGGGGGCCGCTGGGACGGGTCCCAACATGGACTCTGCGCCCCCCAAACCCAGCATCAAGCCCCCGGCCCCAGCCCGCCTGGCCCCCTTCACACCCAAACCCACATCACCACCTCAGCCTGAGCCCACCCCACCCAAACCCGCCACCAGGGAACAGCCCACCCGCCCCAGAGTCGTGAAGAAGCTGCCGCCGCCCATCAGAATCAGTGAGTGGCAGCTGACGGGATACTGAACTGAGCACTTTGGTTGGGTGATACATTGAGCCACTGAATTGGGTGATACAATAAGTGAGCTGATTGGGTGATACATTGAGCGAGCTGATTGGGTGATGCATTGAGCCAGTGGATTGGGTGTATGTCAGTGACCTTGATGGGTTTACATTAGAGGCTATTGGTGATATTGTGCCAGTGGCTTGGGGTTATGCCTGTGTGTGTGCGTGTGAGATGTGTATGTGTTGGTGTGTGTATGTATGTGCATTGATGGTGTGTGTGTGTATGTAGGTGACCTGCGTGCACTGTGTGTGTGTGTGATGTGTGTGCATTGATGGTGTGTGTGTTTTTTGGCAGACCCACCGCAGAACCCTCTGTGTAGAGGAGCATGTACTCGGGCTGGAAACATTCAGAGCAGCTTCTGCAACAGTGAATTTGGTGAGTCACACACCTGTACCTGCATCTTACCTGTAACACCCTGGCACTCACACCTGTGCCTACATAAACCCCGCGACTCACTCTGGGTGAGTGCCGTACCAAGTTTAAGGGTATAAATGCTCTTGCCATGTCTTAACTGGCCTTTGTGCCCTAGGCTGTATGCTCAAAGCTCAGTGCACAGTTTTTTCCTTTAACAAAAAAAGGACTGATGGGGGCATCTGGTGGCCATGTGTAGTACTGCAAGCCATGTGGAAATACTTCACCAGCATTGTTTCTATGTGCCAGCGGATTAAGCTGCACACCTGTGTGAAGTCACACCTGCGTGTTTGTGTCAGAGAAAGCATCCGTCTCAGTGTACTGGACATTCATTGCGTCCTCCCTGACTATAGCGTTGAGGTCAGGCGTACAGAGGCAGTGCCCCACTAGGGATTAAACCAGCAACCTCTGGGTTATTTGAGTAATTCCACAGCAGTTATAGCAACACAACTACTACTGCCTACACAGATGTGTTCAGAGGCAGGTAGTCATGTGAATCGTTGGTGCCGTGTGAAGCGGATGAGTGACCGTGCCCCCCCCCGTTCCCCCCCCAGTGATCACGGGAAAGATCACGGCAGTGACCCCGGGGCTGAGGGGCAGCGTCAACATCAACGTGTCGCTCATCAAGGCCTACAAGGCCGGGCGACTCACCATCACCCAGGCAGGGGAGGCCATGTCTGTGCGCCTGCAGTCCACCTGCAAGAAGTGTCCCCTCCTGCGCAGAGGTACACACATGCACACGCTAAACACACACACACACCACACACACACACGCACTAAAACACACATACACACACACGCACAAACACACACACTAAAACACACACACACGCACTAAAACACACATACACACACACGCACAAACACACACACACTAAAACACACACACACGCACTAACACGCACACACTAAAACACACACACACATGCACACGCACACTAAAACACGCGCACACACACACACACACTAAAACACACACAAACACACACACTATCCATACATATGCATGCACTATACCAGTGGCAAATGGAAGCTGGTCGATTGACTGATGGATGATTGGGTCACTTGCTCTCACCCTCTCCCCTTTCTCTATCCCTTTCTCTCCCTCACGCTCTCTCCCTCTCATTCACTCTCACGATCTCTCCTCCCTCTCTCTCCCTCTCACGCTCTCCCCCTCTCATTCGCTCTCTCTCCCTCCCCTCCCCTCTCTCCCTCATCCTCTCACGCTCTCTCTCTCATTCGCTCTCTCTCCCCCTCTCACGATCTCCCTCCCCTCTTTCTCCCTCTCATGCTCTCTCTCCCTCTCACGCTCTCTCAGGGATGAACTACATCCTGATGGGGCAGGTGGATGAGAACGGGCGTGGCGTTCTGGTCCCTGGCAGCTTCACCCTCCTGTACAAGGCCGCAGCGCAGAAGCACCTGACCAATCTGAGCAGGCGCCCGTGCTGACCTCACAGCCCCCTCCCACACCCAGGGAACCGCCCCCAGAGCCCCCGACCAATGAGAATGTCCAAAACCCTACCAGAGACTTTCGCCCAAACAGAAAAATCGCAGGTTACAACTCCATCAATGATCCTGGGCCTTGTTTCACAAAGCAGGATCACAGAGTTAGCTGGATAACTGCAGAGTAAAACCCAAAACCCTCCCAAATCTGGGACATGGACTGAAGTGAAGAGCCATTCTGGGTTTTAGTGGTTATCCAGCTAACCCAGTGATCCCGCTTCCTTAAACACCCCCCGCTCAGAGCCTCTTTGTGAGCCAAAGACTTCAGCCTTTATGTACCGATCTTCCTCCTCATTCCTCCTCGTCTTCAGACTCCGCTGTAGTTAGAACGCTTCCTTCAGCAGCGACCTGTGAGGTCGTCACACCACACAGTCAGCAAGCCCGAGAGACACACCACCACATTCCCCCGTTTATCCTCCCAGTACTGAAACCTATATTTTGTATTACTGTCATTTTATACACACAGATGTCATGCTATATTTGATTGTAATTTATGATGTCGTCTAATTAAAGGGTTTATAACACACCAAGACAGAGCAGTGTTTCTTACCTTCCTGTGTAGATTACCTGACATGCCCACACCCTTTCCATAGATAAACAGCACTTATAACATAACTTAAGACGAGAACAGGCCATTCAGCCCAACACTGCTCATCTATTCCTACCACTAAACTGTACTTAATGCTTAGTTTACCTAAAAGCTAAATAGTACCTAACACCGTATCAAGCCGGGCCTTGAATACCCCCAGTGTTTCTGCCTCCACTACATGTCCAGGCAAGCTATACTTAATGGACACTTGCCTGGGTTTTAGTCCCTGATACCATTCTACAGACATGAAGGTGAAAATAAAAATATATACAGCCAACAATATGACCCTAAAAAGATCTAAGCAGTCATCACTGTGCAGCACCGTCCCTGACACCCCAGAAACAGTCCATCTTCTGCCAGACTAAAAACACAATTCAATTTTTAAAAGCTTTAGTTTCAGAAAAGAACATTACATACATCAACCAATCATTCTTCAGCACACAATCACATTTTCCCAAGTGCAATAATATAGACTGAAATTCTGAACAGGAAAACGTCACCTCTTTAAACTGCACCTTGGCTCACCTATCACTGAAATCCATAAGGGAATCACTCGTTGGTCCTGAGAGTCGGTGCTGAAATGAGTTTAGACCATTTGCAATAAAAAATAAAAATAAAATAAACCATCTCAATATTTCAAATGAAATCCCCACACATTCAAGCCCATTTTCAGGGGGGACAGGCTGTACGGAAGCATCCGGAGAGGGCTTAATGAGTTCACCAGTAAAGTATGGTGTCGTACTTCTTTGCTCTAGCTAAAATAAATGTATTGCTTTAGACCCTAGATCGTATAGGACCCCGGAGAGGTCAGGAAGCTAATTCAAACCAAAGTAGCTGCCTGTCACCACTGAATGACTGCAAGGCTTTGTCTTGAAAGGGAACTGCTGACTTGCACTTGGAAGATACTCTGCGACCTTCCAAATCTCCTCCTTTCAGGAAACCATGAAATGCAGCAAGCCACATGACTCCACAGTAAAATCTAACACGTGTAGACGTACAGTATTCCAATTATACAAGCCATACCCAAACAGTACATCAACTACCCAGTTAGTCATCATAGTGACATTATAATCACATTCTCTCAAAAAAACATGAAATTCAGCAAACCATGTGATTTCAAATAAAACGTGACACAAATTGACATACAGTATTTGGATTAACACTTTCAACCTTTACCTGTGTAATTCCGCACAAAATTCTATTATACAACACATACGCACACACTCAATCTCCAACCTCAACAATCATAAATACCACATAAAACTCATGTACGTTTTTCTTCAGACCGTTATTCTTCCCCGAATGGGGAGTGCACCGTTCCTGGATGTACTGCAATACCAGGTCGATGCGTGGAGTGGACGGAGCAAGCCCCTATTCCATCTCCCTGTTCCAAAAATCAATTTAATATATGGTCCCCAGATAGGGGACGTATCAGATATTAAACTGATAAGAACAGATACTACACTTGATCTTAGCCAAAAGGCCGAGAAGCGATACTAAACCGCGGTTTGAGTCGGGGGAGTCGATGTGGGAAACACAGCGCACAGTGACGGGAAGGTAAATTTGGACTACACTTCTCAACGGCCCCGACAATTCACAACGGTTAAATAACCAATTTCCAACCAAATTCATGTATCCATATAGCTAGATTAAGTATATTTTTTAATAGTTTGATCATTTTGAAAAGATCCCATGATACATTGCAACGTACACTAAAACATTTTCCACCAATCAGACCCGTTAGTGTAATTATAGTTTTTACACGTCACTCCAGTGAACTACGGCAAGAGATGAGGGGCAGACCGCACAAACGCAATGTAAAGCGCTCCCTTCTTTGTACGTTTATCCGGTTTAACTTTCACAAACCTGTTGTGCAGCACAAAAGACAATGCTTCGGATACGGCGTCGACACACAGTGTGTTCAAAACGATTGTTTTCAGACGGTCTGCATTTCAAATCGAGTAACGTTACAACCCCGCACTGTACCAAAGAGGTATTCGAAGCTCTTTGATTGTACTGCATCCAAGCGTTGCTAGCCAAACATTCGCCAAATCCCCTGTGATATTTGCTAACCACGAGCCATCTTTGGTTAAACACGTAGCCAACGCAAAACTGAAAGCATCGTGTTATAATCACACTTTATAAAATACACGTGAGAATACCAGAAAAATGTATAGGAACTGTTATACAGACATTTAAATCGGTTACCACGTTATACCCGAAGTCTACATATGGTGTAGCAATTCAAATCCACATCCATGTCATATCGTTCAACGGTATTAATTCGAGTAAGGTGGGGATTAGTAATAGTTTTGCACTTAATGGTTACTATTGTTTGTGTCAAAACACTCGACAGTACTTAACAACGGGTCTAACAGGTCGAGACGGCGCGGATTATGTAAAACCATCCAGCATAAAAAATTGTCCCCTAAAATGCTCTCCCCTCGCAAACAGACCGTTAATTTCACAAACTGGCGCATTCAACTAGAGCACCTCAATACAGTCAAATTCATTTTCGTATCGCTGTACAACCACCCCCTGGCGGACAGATCGAGGAAGTAACCATTTTAATTTGACGCCATTTCAAAAACTTCACTGCGCGGTTTGCGCTTGTCCGTTTCATGTCCTGAATTCACACGTATAACTTAAAGCGTTTAGACGCCATTTTGTAAAATTATTTACTTACGTTTAGGCCGTAGCTGTTCCAACAAGACGACCGAATACCGACAGCAAAATAAGTAATAAATAGGCATGGCAATGCCCAAGATATCACAACCCTGCTAGGAATAGTCTATCTGCCATTGCGGATCCAGCCCTCCTGCCAGAAATCTTATCAAAGCCCCGTTAACCCAGTCAGTCAAATTAAACGTTTGTAATATAAAACTTAAACAATGAGCGGCCGCAAACCCACAGCAAAACAATTAATTTTAACACAAACCGTTCGAAGAGATTTCACAATGCCGTAGTAAATGCCCAAGCTATCACAACCTACAGTGTATTCGCCATTACGGCTCCGGCCTGCTAGCCAACTTGGCAAAGCACCTTCTTACCTCCGTCAGTCAGACTAAACGTTTGTAATATCTTTTTTATTTTTTTTAAACAACATACGTGTTTTCAGTTTGACATTATGACTTGGATCATTGTAATTAATTTTGAGACTTTAGCCAGCTGCAGTCTATCGATAGCTTTTTTAGGGAGACAGGATGTAGGCCTACCTCGCATAGGCCTACTCCAGACTCCCTATTTCAATGTAGCCTACGCTTACGATCTACGGATGCATATTTTCTTTCTTTAAAGATGGGCAACCGCTTGTCTACGCACTGCCTGGAATGAGTTGTAGTAAAAAAGGAAAGGTTACATTTCAAAACTAAAAGCAGGGGGACTCAGCCTACTTGAATATCACTCTTTCGACAAACCAATTCCTACTTTCAAAAAGACCATGTAGCTGATACCAGCAGTCCACAAAAGTTGGTAGCCACTTACACGTTCGTAGGCTATTATTTACTAGATGAATTGGTGGCGAGCAGCAGCTTTCTCGGCAAAGACCAGGTAAACACTCACGTCGCTATTTTCACTAATTTCCGTCTCCTTTGAACTCGCACATGACCTTGAGAGTTCACAGCCTATAAAACACAAGCGCCAGAATGGCGGCACCAATCCAACCCCCTATAAACACACCTGCTGCCCTTCAACTCGGAAGTCACGTAGTGCTAATTGTGTCCAAATTAAATGTTTAGTCGCAAATTCGCCTTCGGGGCTTGACATTAACACTTGTGTAGAATTCAGCAGTGGCGAGAAAATCCGTCTCTCTTACCAGCCATGTTGGCGGGTGACCTTTTGGTAGCATTTTCTATGAAAAAAAAAAAAAAATTGTAGTTTACAGAGGACATCTGAAATAATTAAGTGAATTTGAAGTGATACTTATGTGACACTACAACTCCCATGAGTACTGGTCTGCCCATCCAGTTTGCTCTCTCGTGTCTTGACCTCGGCTCTGACTCTGACGCACTCCTTTTGGAAGTGGTGATTAGTGATGTCCGTTATCGCCTGTCCCAGGGAATGTTCGCGCTACATCGGCAGTGAATAGAAACGCTAAACGTTTAGAACGCTTAACGAATAGAAACCCCTCGGTCATCTCCAGGTTCCAGGTACGGCCGCATGGTTAAAGCGCTGTGCTACAATGCCGGGCTGCACTACCCTCAGGCGCCTGCAGGGGTCACCCTCGCACTGATCATTAGAAGCCAGTTTACAGACAGTTTACAGAATTCACCCACGATAGCCTGCAAGTAATCAAGAATAATCATCCCCCCCCCCCCCCCCAAATAAAAATAAATAAATGAATAAAACGTGCAGATCCTGGAATGATCTTATATGTGGGTTCCACAGTTGAATGGCAGACAACCAGGCACAATGAACTTTACCAAGTGAATCTGAATTGGGTACTAAGGTCAGGTGTAGTGCCAGGCACATATACACAGACTGGCAGGTACAGGTGCAGGTAAAGGGCTACACCTGCATGTGATGTTTTTCCCTCAGCAGTGTTGCTGGTTTGTGTGTTCCCAGCTGGTCGCTCACACAGAGAGTCAGGCAGGGAACTGTGCAGGTCTCTATATATAGACGGAGGGGAACAGGATGAACAGGCCTGAACTTTCTAGGGAGGAACACCTGGGCACAGAGCTACAGGAAGTGCGGAAAACACAGCAGCTCCAGTTTACCTGGAACAGGTGGTACAGCTAGTGTAGACCGCACAGGAAACGGTGCCCTCTCTCTTTCTCTCTTTCTGGGTGCATGTCTTTGGGTGCGGGTCTCGGCAGAAATTCCGCTCTGGGCGTTGCCCCAAAACGGAAAAAATAAAACACGGAAAAAAGAAAACCGAAGGAAATTAAGTTGCAACTGACTGTCGGAGAGAGTCGCTGCAAGCGTCAGCGGCACAATAAAGGGCAGTGATTACTAAAATCACGTTAGCCTATACATACCGCCTGCTGTCTATTCGTAAAGAGACCAGTAATGATAATAATAATAATAATATTTTTTCACACTGTACATTACATTACCATTATTCTTGATACCTAGTGGGTTGTCATTCCAGATAAACATCCGTGCGCGTCACAACATTTATTTAATAGAGGACCTCACTTTGCCCCGCTCTCAGGTTGCCAGCCAGGTAAAACAGATACGGAAAAAGAGGCGGAGGCGCGTATGTCACATGGCGATTATCTATTTAAAGGCTCCGTCCCTCCGCGTGCGCCAGACCCTTCCCAGTGTGGTCGCGCGCGCATTGGCCGGAGCTGTTCTAACTACAGGGACCACAGCCAGCCAGACTCGCAGACCTATGTGGGGCAGCGACCTCAAAAATAATTCTCAACGAAATAAACGCCGGGGCGGCAACAAATCTGTCATCCAGCAACAGGTAAGTTCGTGGAAACGTTAACTTTGAAAACGCTGTTTAAACAGAAACTTGTAACGTAAGGGGAACTGGGGACTTGTTTTTGGTTTTTTGAGTGTCTTCATTTTAATTTGGGCTTTGAGCGCTGGCCCGCATTTGTGGAACCCAGAGGTGCTTAGTATTTAAAACAGAATCATGGGTGTAACAGGCTTCAAACTGTTTCAAACTGAGTGAGTGAAATTGAATAGCGCAGGGGGCTTCGTTTGTGTAAGCTACCGTGTCCCACTCTTTTAAGGAAAGACACTATAAAGTGTTCTTACGTCGGGAAGTCCAACGGTTGTTTTATCCTACGAATTAGAAATGAATACATGGATTCATACATTCTGAACACACGTTGATTCTGGGTATGGCTTTGGTCAGATGATCTTCAGAGCGAGAGCTGCTCTAATTTTCTCCCCCCGGATGATGTCCTTGCTATTATTACCTTATATAACGGACTTTTCAAGGAAAACTGCTTATGCGGGTCCTGGCTGTTGGACAGCGAGAGCCCGTCATGGCTGGACGTCTTTCAGCCAATGGCAATCGCCGCTTGAAGTGATTTTGCATCGACAGTTAAGCTTTGGATTAAATGTAAAAGAGGATGACTTTGCTCGAAACCGCGTACTTGCCTACTGTTGAGTGTACTAGTTGTGTTTAGGCAGGCAAGCTGTTTCTGACACGGCCAGTGCTTTTTAAATCAGGAAATATGGCAACAGATTGCTCTTAAGTGGAGCTCGTTGTTAGGTTGGTGTGGACATTTTTCAGGTGACCGCGCTGGACCCTGAGCCTGTGGTGATGATGTTTTTCCCCACGGTGTTGAGTGAACTGATTCTTTAACGGGGAGAGCAGTGATTTTAGCAGCCTGCTCACACAGACCGGCTCAGACAGCGGAGACGGGACGGGAGGGGCTCAGCCGGGGCCTCTGGGGGTCAAGAAATGAAACAGGGTCACTAGGACATGGGCGTGGGGCAGCATAATGAGTATGGAGCTGTAACCTAAAGGTTGCAGGTTCAATTCCCAGGCAGGACACTGCCGTTGTACTCTTCAGCAAGGTACTTAACCTGCATTGCTTCAGTATATATCCAGCTGTATAAATGGATGCAGTGTAAATGCTGTGTAAAAAGTTGTGTAAGTCGTTCAGGATAAGAGCGTCTGCTAAATGCCTGGAATGGACACCTGGGGGGCCCAGACAGGCACACCCATGACCCCCCATTCCTCCTTTGGCTCCATGCTCAGCCCCATGGGGGCGAGACTGCGTGATGAGGGTGGGACACGTACCCCAGGTCCTCTGGCACCGCACTCAGGCCTAATTTTTATTCCGCTCCGCAGCGGGCAGGTGTGGCCAGGTGAGGTGCCAGACCGTGAGAGTGAATGTGTCTCCTCTCCTGACAGACCATCCTCCTACCACCACCACCAATCAGGCATGGGTGTGAAGACGCTGCACTGTTTCCCCTGGCAACGGCGATGTAGAGAACGTGGCACGAGACATCGCCCCCTTCAGGCGGGTAAGCTTCCTGCACACTGCAGGGGGGGGGGGGATCTGTGAGCTTCAGAAACCATGAAAGACCTGCCGGTCACTAAGAACCCTCCCCTTGGCTGTGATGTCATAAAGGGGGTGGAACTCCTATGAGAGTTCATTAGAGAGGGACATGCTGCTACATGTTGTGCCTCTGCTTGGAACATTAAGGGACTGGAACATTAAAGACTTGGAACATTTTGTCTCCCCCCCCAGTGCCCCCCGGGGACACCCCAGTGTACCTGTCCCCCACGGCGGTCTGGTGCTCTCCAGGTGAGGGCAGGGCTGGTGACACCGCCACACACCGGGTGTACCTGCCGCACAAAGCCTGCGTTGCCCTCCGACACCAGATGGACTGTAACGTCATCGACGCAACCAGCTGACTGCTCCCCCCCCACCCAAAAAACAACAAGGCATCCAGGGATACGGATACATCATGATGAGCTGCTCAGAACGGGCTGTGTGTGTGTGTGTGTGTGTGTGTGTACGTGCGTGTGTATGTGTGTATGTGTATGTGGTGTGTATGTGCGTGTGTATGTGCGTTGTTGTGTGTGTGTGTGTCGTGGTGTGTAGTGTGTGTGTGTGTGTGTACGTGCGTGTGTATGTGTGTGTGTGTGTGTACGTGCGTGTGTATGTGTGTATTACGTGGTGTGTGTGTATGTGTGTGTGTGTACGTGCGTGTGTATGTGTGTGTGTGTGTGTACGTGC